>NC_057801.1:639039397-639279058 GCF_018294505.1 Triticum aestivum
AGGGGCTGCGAACCCGACCCTCGTCTAAACTGATGTCCACGTAGTGGTGACGGCACCATCATGGGCCCAGTCGATCCTCACCTTCCTCGAAAGAGGTGATCTGCCCACCGATGAGGTCGAAGACCGGCAAGTCCAGCGTTGGTCCTCTGCATACAACATCATCAACCACGAGCCCGTCAAGCACATCGCGACAGGCGTATTTCGACGCTGCATCAAACCGGATAGGGGGTATGTGATCCTCCTCGACATCCACCAGGGCGAGTGCGGGCACCATGCTACCTCAAGAACCCTTGTGGCCAAAGCCTCCGCCATGGTTTCTACTAGCCCACGGCCCTGGAAGACGCCGAGCAGTTGGTTCTCAAGTGTGAGGGTTGCCAGTGCTTTAGCAAGCGCAACCACCTACCGACCACATCCCTCCAAACCATTCCCATCACGTGGCCCTTCATCGTATGGGGCCTCGACATGGTGGGGGCCTTCAAAACAACCCGAGGCAGCATGACACACCTAATGGTGGCCGTCGACAAGTTCACCAAGTGGATCGAGGCAAGGCTGATCAAGAAAATGGACGGGCCCACGGCCGTCAAGTTCATCAAAGACATCGCGGTTCACTACGACGTTCCCCACAACATCATAATGGAAAATGGCACCAATTTCGCCAAGGGCACGCTGGTTCTCTACTGCTCCATGTCCGGTCATCCGCCTCGACTTGGCCTCTATTGCGCACCCCTAGTCGAACGGCCAAGTCGAGCAGGCCAACATCCTGATTCTGGTCGGCATCAAGGCACGGCTCGTTGAGCCACTCATGCGTTCACTCGGCGGCTGGCTCGACGAGTTGCCGGCTGTTCTTTTGAGTCTTCGGACGATGCCCAACTGTTCAACCGGCTTCACGCTGTTCTTCCTCGTCTACAGATTCGAAACAATCATCCCCATCGACATCGAGTTTGACTCGCCTTGCGTGACCTTGTACACGGAGGCCGAAGCCAAGGAAGCCCGTGAAGATGGTGTCGACCTGCTCGAGCAGGCGTGCCTCTTGGCCCTCAGCTGGTTGGCCATCTACCAGCAAGGGCTGCACCACTACCATAGCAATAAAATGAAGCCCCTCGCATCCCCCGAGGGTGATCTAGTGCTCCGGCTTGTCTAGCGGACAGCCGGCCAGCACAAGTTGGCCTCCACATGGGAGGGCCCCTTCATCATCAAGAAGGCTCTGTTTGACAAGAATGCCTACTGCCTCATTGACACGCAGAAGATGAACAAGCGTAAGAGAGACACAACCGGCAAGGAGACAGATCGCCCCTGGAACGCGGAGCTCCTCCGTCTGTTTTACAGTTGAACGCATGTATGTATGTATCACTCCATTTTGGGATTAATGAAAACAATAGGTCCCTAAACGACACTTGGAGGCTTCCTTTTTGGTTCCATCGAACTTCACATTCCATGCGTCTCTACCTTTATTTTCCTCTGAGTCAGCACGTCCGGCTCGGGGGCTCGCTGGCTAGATCACACCTCGCTTTCTCCCTTAGCCGGCTACGAAGCGTACATACCTCCAAAGCCCTCTGTTTGCTTAACACCATAGTCTGGCTCCCGACTGTCTGGCTGGCAAGAGCAAAAGGCCGGAAGCACTGTCACGTGAGGAAAAGACCTAAGAAGGAGAGCCTGGCTCGGCCGTCCCGGCACCCTCTGCTTCCTTTACCTATCGCCGCACAACCGGATGCTCGACAACCGGCCCAGTGGGTGTTTCACTCGCGCTCAACGTCTGGAAAAGCCTAAGTATTGTACGTCCCCTCCCAAGGCCAAACTCCCGGCTATCCACTAGCGGGAAAGAAGTCGAAAATAGAAGATAGACAAGAAAAAAGCCCAAGGCCGAATAGCAAAAGTGAAAGCACAACAAAAGATTTATGAACAGCAAGGGCCCACGGCCATAAGTCCATTACATAAACTACACCCTAGTGGGTGGAACTACTACCTAATAAAGTTCGAGTACAGGAATATAAAAGGCAATCCTAGGTGACGTCTGGGTTGGCTCCTCCGAGGTGGCCACAACCGCCGCGTAGGCTCCAAGGCACCCCAGCTCCTCGGTTGTAGCAGCGTCGTCCAGGGCGGCCTCGTCGTCGTCATAGGTCCCCGTATCGGCTGAGCTGCCGACCGAATCGTTGAACCTCAAACTGAGGCCGTTGGCAGGAAGTTCCTCGCCATCCTCTGTCCGCTCCGGGTGAACTCGTCGTGTGCGGTGAACGAGGCGAGGTAGCTGGACTGCCCAGTGATCAGGGGCACCCTTGCCGCCATGTCATCCTCTACACCGGCCCACTGGATGGCCAACACGCCCAGGTCCACACTTGGGTACCAGGACATGATGAAGCGCAATGTCATCTCTGCACTGGCACAGGCCGCGAAGGCCCTCCACGCGCTGAGTCACTCCACGCCGGCCTCCATCCACCGCGCTAGCTGGGTAACACAGTTGGGCACCACCACGTACGGCCAGCGGATGCTCGTCATGCGTAGGCCAGCCTCGAACATACGGTTCATGTGCCCCTCCACTGCCCCAAGCGGGTCTCGGCAGCGAGGATGAATCTGAGAAGGTCCAGGCAGCGTGTGTGGGAGTCCTGGATTAGGGGGTCCTCGGGAGTCTGGTCTACTGATGTGGGCCAGACTAATGGGCCATCGAGATACAAGACCGAAGATCTTTTCCCGTATCCGGTGGGGAGTCTCGCATGCGTGGATGGCAAGTATATGTGTCCGGATATCTTATTCCTCTCTGTAAAAACCAACGTTGTACAAACCCTAAGCCCCTCCGGTGTCTGTATAAAAGGGAGGGTTAGAGCAGAGGCAGGATCATAACATTGCTAGGCTAGCTATCTAGGGTTAGCCAAACCGATCTCGTGGTATATCAACTATTGTAACCTCTATATCCTCGAATATAATCGAGCAGGAGTAAGGTTTTACCTCCATTAAGAGGGCCAAAACCTAGGTAAACATTGTGTCCCTTCTCCATTGTTACTATTGATCCTCAGACGCACAACTTGGGCCCCCTACCCGAGATCTGCCGGTTTTGACACCGATAGCGTGCTCAATGATGTCCACCCCTGCCACCTGCTGGTGAGCCCAATGGGCGCGAACAGCCGCTTTGGACAACTGTTGCTTCTCAGGAAAGACCCCTGACGAAGGAAGGGAAGAAATCATCCAAAAGAGCAATTTGCTGGCTGGCCCGCTCGGACAAGGGAAAACAAAACACTTACAGGTGAAGGCCTCGTCGAGATGTTGCGCCTCTGTCAGCATCACGTTCTCAGGCACGGCCCACACATGGGTGCGGCCCTCGAGATCCTTCTTGAGCTGGGCTCTCTTCTCTTCGGCCTTCTCTACCACCTCGTCCCTCTGGGCGGCTGTCTTGCTGTGCTCCTCCGCCAGCTGGCTCAACTCTACATGGTGGGCAGCCTCCACTTGGTCTCCCTCCACCACCAGCTGGTCCACCTCGGCCTAGAGCCGGTCGCGGTTGGCGACAACATGGTCACGCTGCTGGCCGTCTTCTGCCAGCCGGCTTTGGATGCTCGGGACCTCGGCTATGACGGCTTCACGATAGAGTTCCCAATCAGATGTCGGACATGAAGAAACGAAGAAAAGGAAAACAAGCTTTAAGATTTGACCCGGCTGCTCCACAGCCGGCCTGACTCTCGGGGGTACATCTAGTGGGTGTGCTGGCGTGCCCCCACTAAAAGCATGCGAGTCGCACCTTGGGTCTGGCGCAGCTCTTCCTTGACGGCGAGCTAGGTCTTGACCTCGCGATACCACCCCAAGATCCAGTTGTACGCGCCTGTCCTAAGATCGTACAAATGTCGTGTAAAGATGAAAGTTTAAGAGAAGGAAAAGACACCTATAAAGACCCGATCTTGCTGCTGCGCAGCCGACCCGGGCCTCAGGGGCTACACTAGTGGGTGCGCTATTTCACGCCCACTGAGGAACAACTGAAATGAGCAAATAAAGAAGACTTACCATAACTGCCTATTCTAGCCACCGCGCCTGCTCCTGCTCCTCCCGGACAAAGGCCTGTAGACGATCGTTTCGCCCAAGGAGTTGCAGGGGTAGGGTGTCCGCCGCCGCGTCCTCCTGGGGTGCGCGGCCCAATCGTGACCTCCCCGGCGCTTGCCCAGGGCTGCTGCATCTGCGTCCGGATCACGACACCGGTGCCAAATCCGTTCCCCTTCGGTGGTGGCCCGAAGTTCCCGGCGGCTTGAGGCAGGATGGCCACCTTGGCACTGGAGTCCTCGGACGTGGCCTCCGGGGCCGGTGTCGGCTGCGCCACGCCAATCGGCACGGTGTCCGGCCCGTGGTCTCCTCCTCCGAGCTAGCCCTGCCTGCCAGGTTGGTCCAACGCGGTGTGTCCACAATGATGTCCTCGTCAACGTCCGACTCACCATCAGCTGGCTCCGTCTGCCCAACCGGCTCGTACGCCACCTTCGACTGAGGCTCGAGGACCATGACATCCGGCGCCAAGTCCCTCTCCCACGCCGGTGAAAGTGCAACTATCTCTAGGTGGTTTTGGTAATTCCTAACAACATATAGCTCATTGAGCTAATACTATTTCAATATAAATATTTCAGGAAAATCTCAATGAATGGCATGGCATGGATGGGAAAAGTGGACCCCTCAAAATGCTAAGGACAAAAGGATTGGCTCAAGCTCAAAGCTCAAGACTCTACATTTTATATTTTAGTGATCCAAGATCACATTGAGTCTATAGGAAAAGCCAATACTATCAAGGAGAGATGAGGTGTTGCTTAATGAGGTTCTTGCTCAAAGTGCTTAGTGATATGCTCCAAAACCCTCAACTACTTTCTCACATCCACATATGACCTAAACCAAAAGTCAAACTTGGCCCCACCGATTCTTTCTATCCGGCGCCACCGAGTTCAGATGTCATAGCCACTGCCACAAACCCTAGGCAAATCAGTCTCACTGATAGGGATCTCGGTCTCATCGAGATGGGATTGTAATCTCTCTATTTCCCTTCGTAACATTTCAGTGCCACCGAGATTGCAATTTAACTCTCTGGTTCCCTTTCATGACATTTCGGTCTCACCAAAATGAGCAAACCGGTCCCACCGAGTTTACCTGACCAACTCTCTGGTTAGCTTATTACCAAAATCGGTCCCATCGATTTTGTGTAATCGGTCTCAGCGAGATTACGTTATGCCCTAACCCTAACCATATCGGTCCTACCGAGTTGCATGTCGGTCCCACCGAAAATCCTAACGGTCACTAGATTTGCTGAATCGGTCCGACCGAGTTTCTCAATTTGGTCCCACCGAGATTGGCAAGTTGTGTGTAACGGTTAGTTTTTGTGTGGAGGCTATATATACCCCTCCACCTCCTCTTCATTCGTGGAGAGAGCCATCAGAACGAACCTACACTTCCAACTTACATTTTTTGAGAGAGAACCACCTACTCATGTGTTGAGACCAAGATATTCCATTCCTACCATATGAATCTTGATCTCTAGCCTTCCCCGAGTTGCTTTCCACTCAAATCTTCTTTCCACCAAATCCAAATCCTGTGAGAGAGAGTTGAGTGTTGGGGAGACTATCATTTGAAGCACAAGAGCAAGGAGTTCATCATCAACACACCATTTGTTACTTCTTGGAGAGTGGTGTCTCCTAGATTGGCTAGGTGTCACTTGGGAGCCTCCGACAAGATTGTGGAGTTCAACCAAGGAGTTTGTAAGGGCAAGGAGATCGCCTACTTCGTGAAGATCTACTGCTAGTGAGGCAAGTCCTTCATGGGATAGACAAGGTTTCTTCTTTGTGGACCCTTTTTGGGTGGATCCCTCCGTGGACTCGCGCAGCCATTACCCTTCGTGGGTTGAAGTCTCCATCAACGTGGATGTACGATAGCACCACCTATCGGAACCACGACAAAAACATCCGTGTCTCCAATTGCGTTTGAATTCTCCAAACCCTTCCCTTTACATTCTTGCAAGTTGCATGCTTTACTTTCCGCTGCTCATATACTCTTTGCATGCTTGCTTGAATTGTGTTAAGATTGCTTGACTTGTGCTAAGTTAGCTAAGATCTGCCAACAACTAAATTGGGAAAAGGATAAGTTTTTATTTGGTCAAGTAGTCTAATCACCCCCCTCTATACATACTTCCGATGCTACAAGTGGTATCAGAGCTTTGGTCTCCATTTGCTTTGATTTCCATAGCTTTTGGTGGTCATAGCCTTGGTTTCACAACCTAGGAGAGTATGGCGTCTAGCGAGGGAAACTACCACCATAGAGGTCCTTACTTTGATGGTACAAATTTTGCTAGTTGGAAGCATAAGATGAAAATGCATATTCTCGGACATAACCCCGCCGTTTGGGCTATTGTGTGTATTGGCTTGCAACGTGAATTCTTTGATGGGAGAGAACCGAACCGTGAAGCTAGCGCGGATGAGTTGAAGATGCTGCAATACAATGCTCAAGCTTGTGATATACTCTTCAATGGATTATGCCTCGAAGAATTCAACAAAATCAGCCGTTTGAGAATGCAAAGGAAATTTGGGATACTTTGATTGATATGCATGAAGGTACCGACTCCGTCAAGGAATCCAAGTTGGATGTGCTTCAAAGTCAACTTGACAAGTTCAAGATGAAGGATGGTGAAGGCGTCGCTGAAATGTACTCTAGGCTTGCTCTTATTACAAATGAGATTGCCGGCTTAGGAAGTGCAGAGATGACAGACAAATTCATCATCAAGAAGATCCTAAGAGCATTGGATGGAAAATATGATACCGTGTGCACATTGATCCAAATGATGCCAAATTACAAGAATCTCAAGCCAACGGAAGTCATTGGAAGAATTGTTGCTCATGAGATGTCACTCAAGGATAAGGAGGAGCTCCACAACAAGTCAAGTGGTGCTTACAAAGCCTCATGTGAAGCCCCCACATCATCAAGTGAGAAACAAACCTTCAATGAAGAATTGAGCCTAATGGTGAAGAACTTCAACAAGTTCTACAAGAGTAGAAGCAAAGAGAGAAGCTCCAAGTCAAGGTCCTACAATGACAAAAGATCTTCTAGTCGAGAGCGCAATTGCTACAATTGTGGAAGACCTGGACACTATTCCAATGAGTGTACAAAAGAAGAGAAGAATCACCTAAGAGGAGAAGAAGAAGAGAAGAATCACCACCAAGAGAGAGAAGGAGTAGAGATGATCGTTATGAACGAAGAACATCCCGGAGAAGCAAGGATTCGGAAAGGAAGGACAAGTCATCAAGGATCTACCCAAAACGAAGACATCAAGCTCATGTTGGTGAATGGGTATCCGGTTCCGACTCCGACAATCACTCCGAGAGAAGCTATCACTCCGACTCCGAACATACTCAAGATGAAGGTGTTGCTGGTCTAGCACTTGTGTCAACCAACTCCTACGACATATTTGATTCACCAAATGAGGGACTTGGAAGATGCTTCATGGCTAAAGGCCCAAAGGTAACACACCCCGAGTATGTTGATTTCAATAGTGATGAAGATGACTTGCTAGGTGATGATGATTTACATATTGACAACTCTAGTGATGAATACTATGATGAAACGTCAATTAATCATGCTAATCAAGATAAAACGAATGATGATGATAAGGAGAAGATTGAGCTCCTAACTAAAGAACTAAACACTCTTAAGTTAGCTCATGAAACTATCTTAGGGGATCATCGAGAACTTTTAAGGACTCATGAGAAGTTACGCTTTGAAAAGCTCAACCTTGAGCAAGAGCATGAGTTCTTAAAGGCAATCAATGATGATCTTCGCAAGAAAAGTTCTTCTTACATTGCCAAGTGTCTACTCTTATCTACTTACAAGCCTCAAGTCAAGTCTAGTAACAAGAACAAGAAGGATTCTTCCTCTAGTAGTAACAATAATCATGTTAAATCAAATGTTGTTGCTTCTAGTAGTTCTCTTGATTCCACTAATGATTCTCTTAGCCAAGTTACACTTGAGCAAGAAAATAGCTTATTGAAGGGAATTGTAGAGAAAGGTGTTTACAAGAGCCTTGCCGGGAGTAAGAAATTCGAGGAAATTGTACGCAAGCAAGGAAGGCACCAGAAGAACCAAGGTGTTGGTTTTGAACGAAAGTTCAATGCCAATGGAGTTGAGTGGGAAGAAGATCAATACCCCAAGACGAAGTTTGTTCCTCAACAAGAGATGTATGATCCTAATTCCTTCAAAGGGACACAAGCTCAAGATGATCTTCCACCACAAGACCACAAGCAAAAAAGGCAAGGATGAGCTTCAAGAGGAGATTGATGCATTTGAAGAAGCTCCCAAGGCCTTGGTCAAGTGGGTTCCCAAGACTACGTCAAGTTCTACTTCGTCAAGTACAACTATAACCCCAAGGATTCCCATCAAGATGGTGTGGATCCCAAAGAAGAAGAACTAGAGAGTTCTTGAGGGTGACTCCGCCAACATACTTCAGTCATATCATTTTGGCAAGGACAAGTGCAATCAACTTCCACATCTTGCACTAGTTCATGGAGTCACAAACCCTCTTGTTGGTAAGATAAGGGACAAGGTAACCTAATGCTTTCATAGACATCATTTTGTGTGTGCATCACTCTATGTCTATGGATATCCTTGTTTGTTCCTTGTGGGACTAATCCATGTAGGTATTGAAAGTGCAACTCACTCCAAAGGATTGCTCCAAATGATCAACATCAACATTAAGCATCCACATCTTCAACACCTACATGAAGTCATCATCGACAAAACCCAAGGTTAGTACATCCCTCTAAGGGGGGATCTCACATCTAGGGGGAGCTTTACTCTAAGAATTGAGTTAAAGCAACACATCAATGCATTATGTAAAAGTGGTAACCCCACTTAAGCTTAAATGATGAGTATGACCTATGGTCAAATGTTCTCATTTGACTCCTAAGTCCATATACTCATATATAGATGACCTAGTCATCGCCAATTGCTTGATAGATGCTAGAATGGTTGTGCATGCTTTGCCACATACTTCATTTGTCATTTTGTTGTGTGAGCATGTTGGTTGCATATTTCACTCATTCGAGGACATCCACTTGTTGTTTTGACTGTTTGGATTCTTTTCTTTTGCCAAGTGGATGGACAAGAATGCCTAAGAACCTTGTCTAGCTATCTATGCTCTTCTTGTCTCACACTCTATTCTTGCTACATCACAAAGTTTGATCAAGTTAGATTCAAACCACTCTGTGTGAGGAGCACTCGGAGTCCCCGATTTGTCATAGACTTAAACTTCCAAAACTTCTTTGTGTGTTTCGGTCTGACCGATTCTTCCATTTCGGTCATACCGAGATCACTAAGTCAATCTAGGTTTTCAATCTCGGTGCAACCAATTTGAATATTTCGGTCACACCGACTTGCAGTAACTGCTCCCAGTAATGCATCTCGGTGCCACCGAGTTGTTCCACTCGGTCACACCGACAGGGTCGGGCTATATATACCCATGGGCAAAATTTTGGAAATTTCTCCGAACTATTTCGCCCGCGCTCAGCCAGCTCTGCCTCCTGGGTCTCCGGATCGTCCTCTTCGTCGCTAGCTGCCTCCTGCCGCTAGTCTCCGCTGCCGTCAACGGGAATCATCTCTGCCGTTGCCGCCATAGCAAGTCCATCGCCCAACTAGGGTATGGACTTGATCCTTGTGCTAATCTCACTCTGATTCCTAGCACATTATGTTCGCCATGTATCTTGCCACGATTGAGACCATCTTATCCAGTAAAAACGCTCCGTAGATTAGGTTTGGATTGAAAATTTAGGGTTAGCTTTCCGCCGAAACCATCTCGGATCGACCGAGTTGTAGAAATCGGTTCCACCGATTTGGCCAAGGCCATTGCACATGTGATTCTCGATCTGACCGAGAATTGCAAATCGGTGTGACCGAGTTCAGGACTTTGTGAAACCGTGGCAGTCTTGGTGCCACCGAACTGTGACTCGGCCTGACCGAGTTCACTAGTTTATGTTCCTAAAGATGCTTCGGTATCACCGAGTTTACAAATCGGTAGATCTGAAATGCTTTCTATGGAAAACTAAAACTAAGTTTTTAACTCATTCTGTTGCAAAAACCTCTGTATTTTGTGATGCTCATCCCCTCTATCTCATCTATATCTATTCACAGGGTCTGCTGTCAGTGTTTGCATGATGTCTGATCAGAGTAACAACCAGAACAGACAAGAAGAGCAAGTTCACTTCAGTGAGGGCACTAGTCCCTCCAGTTCCTCAGATGAGGGCAATAGGAGCACTCCCAGCAACTTGCCTAAAGCAGCCACCAGGGCCAGAAAGAAGAAAACCTCAGACTCTGAGGATGAAGATTATGTGGCAGAAGAGGATGAGGCTACTTCCAAGAAGACGGTGCTCAAGAAGGAGTATGGCACAGCTGCTGCCACTAAGCCTGGATTGAACAGGAAAGTCCCAGCCAAGAGGACTCCTATGCTGAAGGTCAGAGGATCAACTCAAGAAACTGTGAGATCAGAACCCAAAGAGCCAGAAGTGACTGAGAAGAAGAGGAAGGAAAGGGTCAAGAAGACCATGGCCAGGGTTGTTGGAAAGCCTTCCATGATGGAAGATGAAGAAGAAGAGGTTGCTGCACCAGCACCTAAAGCTCAGAATCTTTTGGGTGATGCCATCAGGTCAGGGGTTGTTTCATCAAAGCCCAAAGAAGCACCCAAGACAGCTGCTCCAAAGCCTAAAATTGCACCCAAGAGGAATACTAGGAACATTCCTGCTGGAGAGAAGAACAAGGCCCCAGTGCCTGAAGTTGTTGTTGAAGAAGAAGATGATGAGGAGCATGTCTTAAGAAAGTTGAAGCCCAAAATTCCAGATCATAATGATGCTCATCCTATAGCTGAGGATATGAAGCTGAGAAAGGATGCAGGACTCAGACAGTGGAGGTTGACTGATCCCTATGCAGTCAGGAGGAGAACTGCTGTGGACTACAGGTTCCATACAAAGGAGCAACATGATTTCTATGAGACAGTGCTACTTGACAAGAAGCCAATTTTCTGTGACATGAGATGGGTGGACTAGAAATATATCAAGGAGAATGAAGAGCACTATCCTGGTGTGTATGACAGTTTCAATGCTTGTGGAGTGGATGACTTTGTTGGGCAGAAGCTCACAAAGTGGAATGATGAGCTTATAATGCAGTTCTACTCCACAACACACTTCTATCTAGATGGAAGGATAGTATGGATGTCTGAAGGTACTAGGTACCAATCAACTATTGAAGAATGGGCTAATCTAATCAATGCACCTAGGGAGAAAGAGGATGACTTGGATGTCTATGCCAAGAAGAAGAAGGATCATAACTCTATGGCACATATGTACAAGGAGATCCGAGATGCTGTTGTTGAAACACACAAGTTTGGATCAGTACATTACCTTCTGTCAGGACTGCCAACCATCAACTGGATCCTCAGGCACACTCTTTTACCTAAGTCAAGTGATCACAAGATGATCAGAGGCCATGCTATCAATGTGCTTCACATATTTGATGTGCCTCAAAAGTTCAAGGTCATGAGCCTCATAGTGGAAACTATCAAGAGGACAGCTGCTGACCAAAAGAGAAGTTGTGGGTATGCCCCACAGATCCAGGAGCTAATTAACTCCAAGATGGGCACTGGCACAAACCTATTGGACAAGGATCACATGCCTATCTATCCAGATTTTGAGGACAACATAGTGGTTATGGATGAAGATGAACCATCTTTTGTGCAAGCACAAGCAAAGAAGGAGAAGGCAAGAACTGAAAAGGCTGCCAAGATGCCAACCATTGAGGAGGAGTCTCAGTATTTCCTGAAGAGCAAGCAAGATCAGCTTGGCTACTTGATTGCCTCCACTCTAAGGATTGAGAAGGGATTGGCCACCCTGACTCAAAACCAGGAGAGCCTAGAGAGGATCATGGAGCAGAAGTTGTATCACTTGGATGTGAAGGTCACTGAGATACAGTCAGTTGTTGAGCAACTTCAAGATGACATGCAGGAGAGGAAGGGCAAGACAACCATTGATGCATTTGCTAGAGTGTCCAGAGCTCAGAGATCAGCTGTAGTGCCTGGTTCAGACACAAGAGTAACTTCATCTGCACCAGCTACAGCTTCAATGCCACCAGCTCTAGCACCTGCTCCACCAACTCCAACTTCATCAACCGATGCTTTCGTCCTTGGCGTTATCTCTACACCACCAGCTGAAGACCAAGCCTGAGAGTCGATTTAGTACTATGCATTTTCTATGAACTTTTTGGTAACTTGTTGCCAAAGGGGGAGAAAAATGTATAGATCATAGGCTTTGAGAGAGAGCGTTGTCTTTTTATTCTCTCTTGTTTTGGTGGTTGAACTTTGTTTGCTTGTTTGAGATACTTTATGCCTGTGTGATACTTGGATGATCATGTGTTTGATCATATGCTACAATTAATGCTTGTTGGATGACATTATCCTTTTATCTATATGATCATTCACTTTGCTTGGTGATGACTGCACGTATTTTAAGTATTATCATTTTGGGCACTCCACCAAGATGTCTGTGACATGGGAGAGTAACTCATGATCCTAACTCATTGTGCATTTTCAGTCCAAAGCAAATCTTAAACTATGCGCAAATTTAGGGGGAGCTCTCACATTTCACATACTTCTCAAAGCGACAATGTTTTTCAATCTTATTACCATTTGTCGAAGCTTTGATCTATATGTTGTCATCAATTACCAAAAAGGGGGAGATTGAAAGTGCAACTATCCCTAGGTGGTTTTGGTAATTCCTAACAACATATAGCTCATTGAGCTAATACTATTTCAATATAAATATTTTAGGAAAAGCTCAATAAATGGCATGGCACGGCTGAGAAAAGTGGACCCCTCAAAATGCTAAGGATAAAAGGATTGGCTCAAGCTCAAAGCTCAAGACTCTACATTTTATATTTTAGTGATCCAAGATCACATTGAGTCTATAGGAAAAGCCAATACTATCAAGGAGGGATGAGGTGTTGCTTAATGAGGTTCTTGCTCAAAGTGCTTAGTGATATGCTCCGAAACCCTCAACTACTTTCTCACATCCACATATGACCTAAACCAAAAGTCAAACTCGGCCCCACCGATTCTTTCTATCCGGCCCACCGAGTTCAGATGTCATAGCCACTGCCACAAACCCTAGGCAAATCGGTCTCACTGATAGGGATCTCGATCTCACCGAGATGGGATTGTAATCTCTCTATTTCCCTTCGTAACATTTCAGTGCCACCGAGATTGCAATGTAAACTCTCTGGTTCCCTTTCGTGACATTTCGGTCTCACCGAAATGAGCAAACCGGTCCCACCGAGTTTACCTGACCAACTCTCTGGTTAGCTTATTACCAAAATCGTTCCCACCGATTTTGTGTAATCGGTCTCACCGAGATTACGTTATGCCCTAAACCTAACCATGTCGGCCCTACCGAGTTGCATGTCGGTCCCACCGAAAATCCTAATGGTCACTAGATTTGCTGAATCGGTCCGACCGAGTTTCTCAAATCGGTCCCACCGAGATTGGCAAGTTGTGTGTAACGGTTAGTTTTTGTGTGGAGGCTATATATACCCCTCCACCTCCTCTTCATTCATGGAGAGAGCCATCAGAACGAACCTACACTTCCAACTTACATTTTCTGAGAGAGAACCACCTACTCATGTGTTGAGACCAAGATATTCCATTCCTACCATATGAATCTTGATCTCTAGCCTTCCCCAAGTTGCTTTCCACTCAAATCTTCTTTGCACCAAATCCAAATCCTATGAGAGAGAGTTGAGTGTTGGGGAGACTATCATTTGAAGCACAAGAGCAAGGAGTTCATCATCAACACACCATTTGTTACTTCTTGGAGAGTGGTGTCTCCTAGATTGGCTAGGTGTCACTTGGGAGCCTCCAACAAGATTGTGGAGTTCAACCAAGGAGTTTTAAGGGCAAGGAGATCGCCTACTTCGTGAAGATCTACCGCTAGTGAGGCAAGTCCTTCATGGGCGACGGCCATGGTGGGATAGACAAGGTTGCTTCTTTGTGGACCCTTTTTGGGTGGAGCCCTCCGTGGACTCACGCAGCCGTTACCCTTCGTGGGTTGAAGTCTCCATCAACGTGGATGTACGATAGCACCACCTATCATAACCACGACAAAAACATCCGTGTCTCCAATTGCGTTTGAATTCTCCAAACCCTTCCCTTTACATTCTTGCAAGTTGCATGCTTTACTTTCCGCTGCTCATATACTCTTTGCATGCTTGCTTGAATTGTGTTAAGATTGCTTGACTTGTGCTAAGTTAGCTAAAATCTGCCAAGAACTAAAATTGGGAAAAGGATAAGTTTTTATTCGGTCAAGTAGTCTAATCACCCCCCCCCCTCTAGACATACTTCTGATCCTACAGCCGGCCAGGCCGGGTCTGCGGTGATCCTTCTCCGCGCCTCGGAGGCCCTAGCCCACACCCTGGCTAAGGCCTTTGTGACCCTCTTTGCGGCCTCTGCTGCCTCCTTCTTGGCCTCCGTTCAATCCTGCAATGCGGCGCGCTCCCCTGCGTCAGGGTCCCGATCGGTCTACTGGGCCACGAGGTCCAACTCCGCGGTCTGGCCTGGCTCGCGCTCCACGTGGCTGCGTTGGGTCTTCCGCCGGACAGCCTCACCTTCGGACGTGACCGCTGCCGCTGCCACCAGTAGTTAAAGGGTGGACCTGTGTGGCCTAAAAAGAACATGAGAAGAGCACGGAGAAGCAGTGAGCGGGAGATTAGAAAGCAACAAGGGGCACTTACCTGATGGCTCTCGGGATATCTTGCCTTGGTCCCACATATGGGGCGACCTGACTTTTCTTCTTGATGGTGCCCCTCTCACGCGTCGGCTGTGCCTCTGCCAGGTGTTTCGTGTCCGACCACGGCTCGACCGGCTCCTTCCCGTGTGGCCAGCAGGCAGCCGTCGGCTCGCGGGACTAGTCCTGGCCATCTTCTGCAGCCATCTTGGGGTTCGACGCTGGTGTCCCCCCAGGCAGAGGCGCTGCACCATGGGCACCGATCAGGCCCTCCTCATCATTGTCCGACCACACACATAGGAGATCTGAAGGCGGGAGACTTACCCGCATGACGCGACCCACTGGCCTGGCGTGCTTGGGCCGCTCCTCCTCCTCCTCGACGCCGGCCTCCTCTCTGCCCGAGTTGGCAAGTCGTCCAGTAGGATCTAGGGAGTCCACCCGTCATGGGTCTGCTGGCTCGCAAACAGCTGCAGCTCTTCTTTCGCGTCAGGGCGTAGGAACAAAGTTGAAGTCGCAAAGTACAAGGACCAGGGACTTACTGCCAGCGCTAGGTTCCCCTAGTGATAGGGCTCCTTCCTGAAGTGCCACATCATCTCGCTCAGCCCGTCCTTGGACCCGCTGGGTGAGCCCGGCCGACTTTAACTCCTTGGTCGACATCCAGGTGGGGTCATGCTGGTCTCTTATGTCATAATTCCTGTGTGACTGGCGCTGCAGCGGCAGCACCCGGCGAGCGATGAAGGCCACGATGATATCAGCTGGCATGAGCCACTCGCTAGCCTTCATCTCCCTGATCCTACTGCATATGTCTAGGATCTCTTGCGACGGGATGTTGGGATGGTAGCCCTAATTCTTCTTGGCGAGCGGCGATGCGTTGACGAAAGGCGAGAGGTTGATGAGGTCCAATGGCAGGTTGATGTTCCACATGTAAAAGAAGGACTTATGCTACTTTTTGGCTGAGTCCTCGAGCGGCAGCTTAGGGAACAGTCCGTTCAGCCAGCCGGTGACCACTACCGCCCCCACAATAAGAAATGACGCCGGCCACCACCCCCTCCTACTTGAGGAAGAAGAGTTTGCCGCACAGGTCCGTGTACGGCAGCAGGCCGAGGAAGCCCTTATAGAGCATGGAAAATGCCGCGAGCCGCAGCACGACATTGGCCCCAAGGTGTTGTGGCTGCTGCCCGAAGATGTCAAGAAAGCTGTGGAAGAAGAGGCTGGCAGGGAGGCCGAACCCACACACAAAGTGCGTGTAGAAGACCACACGCTCACCCTCCTCCGACGTAGGCACCTGATACATCTCCAACCTATCTATAATTTATGAAGTATTCATGCCATGTTTAGAACAATTTTATATGGTTTTGGTATGATTTGAATGGAACTAACCCGGACTGATGTTGTTTTCAGCAGAACTACCGTGGTGTTGTTTTTGTGTAGAAATAAATGTTCTTGGAATCGGACGAAACTTTTTGACCATTTTTTGGGGAGAAAAGAGAAATAATGGAGCAAAGAACCCCTGAAGCCCATCTTCGCGTGAAACCGATGCCAAAATATCCTATAAATACAGAAACCCCCTAAAATAACTCTAGATCAGAAGTTCCGCCGCTGCAAGCCTATGTATCCATGAAAATCCAATATGGACCCTGTTCCTGCACCCTGCCGGAGGGGGGAATCATCACCGGAGGCTATCTTCATCATCCAGGCGGCCACCATGAGGAGGGAGTAGTCCACCCTCGGGGCTGTGGGTTTTTACTAGTAGCTATTTGTTTAATCTCTCTCTCACACTCTCTCTCGTGTTCTTGATTTGGCATGATCTAGATGTAATGTGAGCTTTGTTAATGTAGTCGGATCATATGGTGTTTCCCCTCTCTATCTTGTTGCGATGAATTGAGGGAAATTTGCGCTCACTTAGTCGGACCATCTTCATCCTACGCCTCCCATGGATTGATAAACCTTAGGTCATCCACTTGAGGGAAATTTGCTACTGTCCTACAAATTCTGCGCTTGGAGGCCCAACACGAGTCTACAAGAACAAGTTGTGTAGTAGATATCAGCACACTCTCTGGACTGGGCGCGCGCGCCACCACCGCCTCCACCGGCGGCAACCGCCACATGTTGTGGAGGTAGCGGATATCTGCCCTCCTCATGCCGGAGCCCTCCCAAGAGCCTTTGGGTAGCACAATTGGAGCACCTCAGGCATACAGTCATAGCAACAGAGCAAGAAGGAATGTCGAAGGGCTGCATGTTGTGGATGGCTAGCGCTGTGCATGGTGGCTCGGGCGAGCGAGCACCGCGGTAGGGTTGCGCCTGAGCACGGCAGCGAGAAGAGGATGAAGAAGGAGAGATGGGAGTGGGAGCGCGTGCGTGGGTGTTTCCACCGCTCATGTATAGCCACATGAAATCGTGGGGGAGTGGGATTGTTGCCCGCGTGCGTTAACATCGTCGGGGAGTGCTACTGCCAAGCATCGTCGTAGTTAATCCCGTGCACATGGGCCGAGGGCGTGGCTTGGCCGGGCCCAGCCTGCTGTCGCGTCCCATCGCATGCGTGGCCAGGCTGCCCCCCCAGCCGTGGGTCTCCATGTGGCAGCCCGCCAGGCCTCGGCGGGCGGGATTCACCATACAAATCAAGGGGCAACCGATGGACATTTCCGTTTCCCACCCTCGCCGGGTGCCGCGATCCAACTTCTGGAAACCAGCATCAAGTGGGTGTTGCCGATGATCATGGCCTCGAAACCGGCGTCCGGATGAACAACACCACCCGGCCAGATGCGTACACTTAACCAATAAACCGCCTCCTCAGGGGGACAAGTTTCAAAGGCCCCCCTGATTGGAACGGGCGGGCCTTCGTAGATTCAGGGACTACAGTCGGGGAGATGACCCCCGGGTAGGCAATGAAACCCGGATCCTTTTTCAAAACATCGGGACAGCTGACGCCCCTCAACCTGGCTGGCCTGCTTGCCGGCTCCCCAACGCAGGGCCGGAGAGCCCGACTACCCGCCTAGGCCGGGTGGTCGTACGCCGGCAGGCCACAAGACAACAGTCGGTCCCTCTAGACATACTACAAGATGACTCTTCCTGGCAGGTTCAACGTGGCTATAGTGCTCTCCCCTTTGCGTCGGCCAAAGCGTGCGTGGCTACAGTGCACCTTGCACTGCTGACCGTGGTGGGCGGCACGACACTGTAGTGGAGTTGTGCCTGCCACCCCGCGGCGTAGGATGGGACATGCCACATTGCCATGCAGCCGGCAGGACCCGTGCCCGGCGGCCCTGGCAGACCCATCCCCGGCGACCTTGACAGACCCGTCCTTGGCGGACCCGGCAACCCCCACTGTCGGCTCCTAGACGATGACACCAAGTCCCCACGCCCATGTAACTTTACCATTGTAACCCCGACGGGCTGGCCTAAAAGAATCCCCCCCCCCGTGCCCCTCCATGTAGAGGACCTTGGTCGATCACCTACTAGTACACAAACCCACTCACACACACTCACAAGAGAGGCAAGAACTAAGGCCTAGCCCTTTCTTCCTTTTCCGCCCAAACAGCTCAAGGAGCATCATTGTAACCATAGTGCATATCATCCCATTTCCCCAGGAGTAGGGGTGTTACCTCCCACAGGGGGACCCAAACCTGGGTACGCCTTGTGTCCCGCTCTTACGCGTACTAACCTCACTTCTGGAACCCACCAGCGTCCTCACGTAGCCTCCACTTTTAGCCATGTTATGGCATCTGCTGTAAGATCACCACAACAAAGTGGAACCATAGGTTGCACCCGGGGGCTACAGAGGAGCCCCAAATATCAAGTGCCATAGCCTTGTTGGGAAACATAGTATAAAATAAAAAAAATTGGTGCCTATGCACACCTAAGATCAATATGAAGATGAATAACGAGTTGACATTGTCGGTGTTCTGGGAACGGGGGTACCCAAACTTGCCTGCCTGCAGCCTACGGCGTGGCTCAAGCAGTGGCCCAGTGCGGCCCATCTTCATCAACTCAAGCTCAAGACCCTCGCGAGGGGCCAAGCCTTGCGGGGCGGACGACAGGAAGCTTCCTCAGGAGTAGCCTCGTGAGGCTAGCTCGTGAGGAGGCGGAGAGATCAAGGCAGTGGTACCTCATGAGGTGCCCGTGACGCAAGCCATGATGATCGAGGCCAGGTGGGCGCCAGGCGGGCGCCGGCCTGCGCAGTGTCCTTGTTTCCCCTTTGGTGCAAAGGGAGCAAGCACAGGCCAAGGCATCAGGCAAAGGCTACAATTTCGGTGCAACAAGACCAAGACCAGCAGAACGGCAGGATGGAGGTCACCGTGGAGCCCAGGATGGCGTCATCGTCAGAGTCTTTGGTAGGTGAGGACCAACTTTAGTCAGGATAAGTGTACTAGATGTTCCCCTTCAAAATGGTCAATTGTTGGCGCCCTTCCCGCTCAATATTTGGGAAGAGGATCAGGGCCTCCCTCTATAAATAGGGCTAGCCACCATAGTAGAAAGGGATCCGGATCCAATCCTTCCCAAGAGGCAACACCTCCACAAGAACATCCCTCGTGAGGCTGTTCTTCCCTTGTACGGTTTATCATCAGCCCCAGAGGCAATCCACCACACCACACACTGGAGTAGGGTATTACACCACAATGGTGGCCTGAACCAGTATAAACCTCGTGTCTCTTGTGTCGTTCATCTTTGCTAGCCTAGATCCTTTGCGAGGCGACAAGACGTGAGTTGGTAGAGGAGATATCTTCGCGCGCACCCCAGAGTTTGAACCTCAAGGGTCTGCCGGAACCCGTAATCCGACATTTGGCGTGCCAGGTAGGGGTGCGTCGGAATCCTTCTTCCACCGTCCCACGCTCCATCGCTTATTTGTTCTCATGTCCGGCGACCCGACGGCCAATGCCAACCGCTGGGCGGCGTGGCCCGCTCACGCCATGCTGCCCGCCCAGGGCGACCTCAACCTCATGCCCCAGGTAGCTCGCGCTCCACAGGGCGCTGCAGGGCGCGGGCGACACGGCCAAGCGCCGCCTGCCCTCATGCCGCGGCAGGTACGGTCGGTAGCAAGGGCCTCAAGCCACACCGCAGCCACGACGCCGCACACCCGACCGGAACAGGCAAACTCAAGGGCCGCGCTCACAGTAGCCCGAGAACTGCTACAGTGCAGGCTGCTGGAGAGCGGCCCCAACGTGCTGCTAGAACGGGTGGCCGAGCTCCTAGGCTTCGCCGCCTCGGGAGCTCATCCCTTCTGCATCCAGCTGCCACCCCAGATCCAGGACGGGCCGTATGGCGGCCCCATACGCGCCCGCTCAACTCCGTGCGGATTCCAAGGCCTCCCCAACGCCAACTTGGCCGTCAGCACTGGGCGTCAAGCAGTGCTGGCTCCACCTCCGGCCGGCGAGGGAGCGCACGCTGCAGCCTACGGCCTCGGCGGGCCTTCGCGCTACCACCCTCAAGACAACGCTTCAAGCAGGACTGCGTGGTGTATGGGGCACTACGGCGAAGCCCTCGGGGCGGCGGCCCCAGAGGCCTATGGGCCCCTCATGGTGGATCAAGAGTGCGCGTTGGAGGAAGACCATGGCTCACTCCTCGGGCCAGGCTGGGGCGAGGAGGCGCCAGAAGCTAAGCTCTTTCAGGAACCCCAAGAGAGCCTCGACAACTGCCCTGGTGGCGGCAACTATCGGGTGCCGCTGATTTCTCAGGAGCAAGCTTATGCTAACCATGGGTCCCAGGAGGTACAGGTCACCGCAGCGGATGGCTGCCCCAATGCCGTAGCCTCCTACCCCTCAGGAGGAGGGCACCGAGGGCTGCAGGAGAGGGGCCGAGACCCAGGCTCGCCCCAGCGGCGCTCGGAGCAAGGCGTTCTCAGGAGGTAGGCCCTCTACCGGGGAGGTGCCTCAGGGCCTGCCCCGGGCAGAGGACCCGTGGTCGTCAGGGGAACCGCTGGCGACCGCTCTATCCCATCGGCGGTGTCCTTGGCCTCCGGTCACCGTCGGTGGCAATAGAGTATGGCGCAAGGCGGGGCCCTCGTCTGGTGATATGAAGCAAGGACGGTACCTGTGAAGAAGGCCCAGTGCCTGTGAAGCTCGCCACCCGTGACACTCTCATGTAATAATGAGTTGGGGCTGTACACGCCCCGGAGTCTCCGGAGAGCCGCCTTCGAGCCTCGGGGGCTCCCGCCCATGCCCAGTGGTAGCACTTACCTCCGCGCTGGTGAGAAGACGTCGAAGACTAGACTAGGTGCCGGATGCGGCTTTTTGCTTTTTTGCCTTTCTCTCCGTCGTCAAGTTTCTTCGATTTGAATTTAAGTTGAATTTGAGCTTGAGACTTGCGTGTGTTCGGGGAGGGGTGTTTAGTCTCATTCAAGCAATTTCTCGCGTTCTAGTTTCGGCTTTGCGTCCAAAGTTAGCGTCATCTGCCCCCCCCCCCTCGCGAGCCCCTCGTGAGCCGGGTCGGGCCAGGCACGTCTATCGTCCAGACCGATGTCACCGCGCCCTCTCGGGAGGTTCTTATCGCAGGACCAGTGGGTTCATTCAGAAGACACTCGAGGCACTGCGTCCCCCGCAGGCTCGCTCGGGACCCGTCCGGGTCAAAGGTAAACAAGTCAAACGACTCATCGTGGGGCCCATCGCTCAGCATGAGCATACATACGGCGCCATGTCTACAAGTACATTAACTGCAAACTTTCACACGAGGGGCTTCCCCTCCCAAAATGCTCTTACAACCTTTAGGGCCGAGCCCGAACTCTTTCCGCGCAGGATAAACAGCAGGAATGACACACGATCAATCAGACAAGTCTCCCAATGCATCTTCGGGAGCGCCTCCAGAAGCATCACTGGCGTCACTGGCCTCACCATCACCCATGTCGTCGCCCTCATCACCATCATGCTCATTCACAACGCCGCCTTCATTGGCGGCCACGACCATGCCGTCGTCATTAGTGGCGAAGGCCCTGACGAGGGCGTCCACGTTGTCCTCCATCCACTGCGCTAGATTGCCCCGAACGGCTATGGGCACCGGCGTGATGGCGGCATCAAAATCGAAGTGGGGGTCCCGGTCCTGAAGATAACTGAAGACTCGGGAAAAAGCATGTCCAAGAAGGGCTCGACTCCTCTCCTCAACAAGCCCATTGGCCCTGTCAGAGTGGGTCTCCAGCTGCGTCACCACGTCTGTGAAGAACCGGTGGTTGCCAGTGTAGTTGATTACGCGGGGTTCCGCGACGGCCGTGAAAGTGCATTATATCGACTAGAGGGGGTGAATAGGCGATTTTTATGAATTCTTCACTGAGGAATTTGCTGGTGAGGAAATTCCTAAATGAAGAACTACTTGCAGCGGAATAAGTACTCAGAAAGGAACAGAACAGAACACAAGCATAATCATCATGATGAAATGAAGACAAGCACAGAGTACAGAAAGCATAAAAACAGGATAACACAAGGAAGAAGAAAGACAGACTGAAGAAATAGAACTGAGGAATTTGAGAAAGTCTTCAGTCAATGTCTTCAAACAGATATGAACAGGCACACAACAACATACATGAGGAAATGAAAGAGTTCAGGAAATAGAACAAGTAGCTCGGTGAAGACAATGATTTGGTAGACTAGTTCCAACTGCTGTCTCAGTTGTACATCTCGTTGGAGCGGCTGAGTATTTAAACTCGAGGACACCCAGTCCCGGACACACAGTCCTCACCGTATTCTCCATGAGCTAAAGTCACACAGACCTCGCCCAATCACTCATGGTAAGTCTTCAGGTGACTTCTGAACCTTCACAAACTCGGTCACTCGGCAATCCACAATTCCTCTTGGATGCTCTAGACCTTGACGCCTAACCGTCTGGAAGAAGCATAGTCTTCAAAGGAAACAAGCATCGGATCCACGCAGGATCAATCTCTTCAGTGATGCTCAATCCTTGGGGTTTTGTAGGTTTGGGTTTGGGATTTCCTCTCTTGATGATTTTCACTCAAAGTCCTCGGAGGATGGGTTGCTCTCAAATGACAAGTGTCAGTTTCTCTCGGAGCAGCCAACCAACTAGTGGTTGTAGGGGGCGGCTATTTATAGCCGGGGAGCAGCCCAACACGATAAGACATAAATGCCCTTGTCTGATATGACCATTAGGTGGGTAGATATTTTGGGACAGCTGGTGCATAGCACAACAATGGTCGAAATATTTGGGGTTCGAATTCCTCAGGGCTATCATGTTCCTCACTTGGTAGGCAATCCGCACTGGCGAATTCCTAACTCTTCAGTCAGAACAAATTCCTCAGAGACCAGAAGAACTTCGTCTCTGTCACTGAAGAATATGACTAAACTGTGAGAGATTTCCAATGGCTTCACTCGAAGGGATTGGTAGGTGTAGGATTTTGAGTTGAGCATCACACGGAAATTTTTCCTTAGTATTTCCTCGACCCCCTTTAACAGTACGGTGTTTCCTATGACTCAAGAAAGAGAAAATGAAACTACCAAAACAAAAGTCTTCACGCTTCATGTTCCTCGAATGATTACCAAGTCTTCAAGGTTACACCAATTTCTTCACTTTCAAAGTCTTCAGAAATCCAAAGTCTTCAGTCGAAGAACTTCATTTTTAGGGGTCGACTTTGTTTGTAAATATCAAACTCCTCATAGACTTATAGATCTGCGTACACTCACAAATGCATCAGTCCCTTAACCTATAAGTCTTCAATACACGAAAATCACTAAGGGGCACTAGATGCACTTACAATCTCCCCCTTTTTGGTGATTGATGACAATATAGGTTAACTTTTCAACGGGGATAATCGTATGAAGTGTAAATACTGATATTGAGGAATTTGATTGCAAGATATAGAAGAACTCCCCCTGAAGATGTGCAATGTGGGGAATTTGCTTTTGAAGCAATGCACACTCGAAGAGTATAATCATGGAGATCTCCCCTATATCTTGTAATTCATACACGCATTTGACATATAATATGAGGAATTTGAAATGCATGATGAAATATGGTGACTGATGTAATTCAGCATACGTGCATTAACATTAATGAGGAATAAGCATGCAGAAGAACACAGCAAAAGTATCAAGCCACCATAGAGTTTAAGATTACAATTCGATCCAGCAAAGTCATCGAAAGAACGAGAGTTGTAACTTAGCAAAAAACGCCCATATATAGACCCGCTTGAAGACTAACTCAAATCCCCCCCCTTTGTCATCGAATGACCAAAAGGGTTGAAACTGAGGACTAACGCCCTTGAAGAATATCATGATGATGGAGGAGCGCCAGTGTTGTCAGGGTCTTGAGTCGTTGTAGGGCCTGCTGCAGTGTCGTCCAAGTCTTCATGCTCATCTGTGGCACGGGATGAAGAATATGAGCTGGCCACCAAGGAAGGAACCTTGACCTTCTTGAATTTCTTCGGTGGAGGTGCATACCAGTCAAAGTCTTCCTTGAAGCCCATTTGCTTCAGATCTTCTTCACCATATAGATGTGACAGAATAGCCCAGGTGTGATCAAACACTTCATGGAGGTAGTAGTGCATTTTCTTCACTTCATTATGCGTAGAGGTCATGTTGTGAAGAATAGAGCCAAACTGACGCTTAACCCATTTGTGATTCCGATCGACCTTCTGGTGAAGACTTATAAGCAATTCATGGTCAGTCATCACACGAGGAGCAGTAGCTTGAGGACTTGACTTTGGAGCATTGGCAGCAGAATCATGTGTGGCGGAGTCATCATTGGTGGAATAAGATGCAGCTTTGCGGAACTGACCATCCAATGGACGAATGCCTTCAGCGATCACAGCTGGTGACTTTCCCTTCTCATCAGATGAGAAAATTGTCCACTTGAGGACTTCAATTGGGGGCAAGTAGCTGCCATGGTTAAGAGTATCAGCCTTGTAGTTGAGTGAAGTCCTTGATATGAGGAATCTCATGATCCATGGTGCATAAGGCTTCAGCTCAAATGGTGAAAGTGCAACATTCGCAAGAGTCCTCATGAAGAAATCATGGTAATTGATAGGGATACCATGCATGATGTTGAAGAGCATATTCTTCATCATCCCCACAATTTCTTCATCAGATGAATCATGACCTTTGATTGGACTCATGGTCTTCGTCAGAATGCGGTAGATGGTTCTGGGCACATACATCAAATCCTTCACGAGGAATTTGGTCCTGTGAGCTTGTCCAGGCTTCAGCGGCTTCGTGAGCACTTGCATATAGTGATCAGTAAGTTCAGGTTCATCATACAGACAGCGAGCGCCTTCTGGTGGAGGACTGATTGGCAAGGCACGAAGCAATTCAGAGGCTGGTGCCTTGTAGTGAGTGTTTTCAGTCATCCAGTCCAACACCCATGAGTTTACGTCAACAGCATTGCCTGTGATATGCAAAGTTGCGTAGAACTAAAGAATAAGCTCTTCATTCCAATCAATGATGTCAATGCAGAAATTTAGCAAGCCTGCATTGTGAAGCATACTCAGAACCAGCATGAAGCAAGGCATAGATTCCATGTCCACGTGAGGAATGTGCTCATGATCGAAGACTTTGTCCTTGTCAAAGAGAACTGAGGAATAGAAGTTTGCCTGGCTGGCAGTCCAAAAACGCTTCCTTCTAAGACGAGCATTCTCATAAGGGTTGAATTTAGTGTAGAATACGTGCTCGCCGAAGAAATCATCAGCCTTGAATTTTGGCTTCTTGAAGAAGGGATTCTTTGGCTTGGGCTGAGGAGTGTCTGCGATTTGCAGTACCACCTCAGGAATCGCAATCTCAGGTTCCTCATGTTGAGGAATTTCAGTTTCTTCTGCAGTTGCAGCCTGAGTCCTTTCTTCTTCATTCACATTTTCATCAGCGCTAGTGGCTGGAATTTCCTCATTGACGGACGGGGTTGCACGAGGTTCATCAGATTCCACTCGTACTTCTGTAGCGACTGGGGACTGAGGAACAACTTGGAGAGGAGTGAATAATGGAGAATTGGGGTGCTGACATTCTCAAAAGTCATCATTCAGTACTGGTGTGGTACATCCGATGTCCACATCCTCATCTTCAAGTTCTTCAACACCTGCCTCTTCAGCAGTGAACTAAGGCATCGGTGAGGAAATGACTGGGGTTGAAGGGATCTTATCCACTTCAATTTCTTTGTCCAACTGCTCTATCGAAGCAGCAGATGGAGTTTCTTCATCAGATTCCTCGAGAATATCATATTCTTCACCAAAAGGAACAAGGTCCTTTGATGGCATTGATGAGATAGGAACAATATCAATTGGATAGTCAATTGAACTGATCAGCGTCTTCATCTTCTTCGGAGCTGAAGAATTTGAAGAAGTTGATGCCTTCCTCTTTTTCATCGCTGCACGTTCTGCAGCCTTTGTCTTCTTCACATCTGATGCAGATGGAAGGATCGGAGTTGGTCTAGGTGCAGGAGGTGCATTTTCTTCAGATGCAACTATTGCAGTTTCCCTGACTTGTTCACTTTCCTCAGGTGCATCACTAGTGGATGCCCTAGCAATATCATCAGTGGCTGGAATGGAGTCATCAACCCTGATATTCTCATTTTCTTCAGTAGCCATACTGACATCAACGGTGCTGGCATGTTCTTCAGTGGGCTGGGCAGATGCTTCAGCCTGAGGAATTTCAACATGCACCGGAGCAGAGGCAGTTGAAGTGAAAGTCTTTGTCAGATTGACGAACCGAACCTTTGCGCCCTTCCAATCAGCATAGTAGCGAGCAAAGTCATCGCTCAGTTGTTTGATTTCCTGTTGTAAGGCAAGGAGCTGATCTGGAGTGAGAGTGAGGACATTATCCTGGAGGTAGTGCTGTTTCTTGTATTGCGCTTTCTTCAATCTCCGTCCTTCTTCATACTTCCACTTCTCTTCCTCAATGAAGTGAGTGAGAACATGGCTTTGACCAGGAGTGAGATTCATCTTCGGCAAAGGTGTAGTGGGGTCCTTGTGCCACAAGTCAATAAAATCAAGGATCAACTTGGGAACTAGCATTAGTGGCACATTGCTACCTTTGGCTCTAGCGGCCTTGGCTTGCCTGTCCCTGATGATTTCAGCAAGTTCTTCATCATCAGCCTCATTGTCATCAGAGGGAATTTGGAAGGCAACCTGCTTCTTGTGAGGACTTGGGCGAAGGCCTCGTCCTGCAGTGGCCTTTTTCTTCAGCAGGGATGGTCCGGCTAAGGAACTCGGTGCAACAGTGGAGCTAGCAGATGCTCCTGAGGCAATAGAGATGCCTTGAGTCCTTCGGCACATGGAAAGATGCACAGGTGCCGAAGATTTTGTCGGAGCAGCCGAAGACTTTGTCGGAGGAACTGAGGACTTTTGAGGAGGAGGAGCAGATTGAGGAATTGGCCGTGAGGGCTTTGAAAATGCTGGCCGTGAGGGAATTGCTGAGGAGCTTGGTCGTGAGGGCATTGCTGAGGATCTTGGCCGTGAGGGCATTGAAGGAGAAGCATTGGATTTGTGGGCAGGCTTCTTTGGCATAGCCTTCCTGGGCTTACTACCAGAGGCCTCAGCAGCGTTGGCAGCAGTAGCAGAATCTTCATTGAATTTCCTCACTTCTTCTTTTGCCTCTTTTGCTTGCTTGGCCAGTTTGGCCTGGCGCCTAGCCCATTCAGCAGCATAGTCCTCACCGCGCTTGATGCTTGTGGGATCTGCCAATTGGCCAGGTCTCAATGGAGGTCTTGAGCATGGAGGGTTGAGCGTGAATTTCTTCATGTACTTGGGAGTAACATACCTGTACTCCCTCCATTCTCGTGCCCATCTCCTCTCAATACGTTGTATGCGCACTTTGCGCTGATTCTTGTCCTCCTTGCCAAACTTGGCCTCATCTGGAGTGCAATATCCAGCATAAATATCCTCAGGGATTTCAAACGTTCTGTTGACCTCAGGCCTTTTTCCTCCCTTTTGTGGCTTCTTGCCATCAGCCATTTTCTTCAGCTGGGGACGAACAACTGAAGTTTCTGAAGATGTATGCAACTTTTCTTCGAGGAACGCTGCAAATGAGTTAAGTTGATGAGAACCTAGTGATTCAGCAGCGGACATTTGTACCTGTGAACAGAGTATAGTTGCGAGGAATTTGGAGAGGTCAGATGCGTTCTCAGAAGATTTTCAAAAAGAGAATAGGTTTGAGGAATTTGACCGACGAGTCTTGAAGAATTTCACTAAGCGTTCTTTTATCTTAGGTTCCAGAGTTGTACAGATTTGAAAATCCACACAATTGAGGAATCTTGAAGAAAAACATTGCTTAGAGAAACGAATCAAGAACATATAACATGTGAGGTGTTTAGTGTGTGAAATTTTGAAGAATAAACACCTTTGAAGATTTTTTTTAATAAAACACATGAATCAAAGCGGGTAATAAAGGTAACTTTTAATTACCCGAAGTGAAGAACACGACGAACTGAGAGGTGTAGAAGTGAAGTTCGTCCATTCGGATCTTCCACGCCCTAACTCGGTAGAGGAAGACGGCTACGGCGGCGGCGGAGTGAAGAGATCCGCAACCGGCGCGAGTACGACGGCGACGAGGTCGAGGCAGTGAAGCTCTTCCTCACCGGCGATGAGGAAGTAGCGGCGGTGCTAGGGTTTGGGAAGCTCTAGCGGGAGAGAAATCGAGCGGAGTAAAAGTGAAGTGAGGAAGAGGCAGGGGTATTTATAGCGGCAGTGAAAAAATGTGCGCCCGAGGATTTTGGATGAACGTGCCCCTGGCTCTTCTCATTCACGTGACATGTGTCACCCACGTACTGTGAGGTGCGATCGTGTAGGATCGTGGGTGAATAGATAAGTATTTGTCGTGAGAAGCGGAACAGTTTGAGCGGCAAAGCCGAAAATTTAGATAAGATAAGTTCTAAGTTACCGTTCGCAATTTCTTCAGCTGTCAAGGACACAGTGAAGATTTTGAACGAGTTTTAAATCAGAACGCACATGAAGAATTTGTGAAAAGATTAGATTGAGTTCAGCATAGAGGGGGAAGGGTCCGATCACATTCACTTAGCGGAAAAAGGCAATTTGAAGAATTAGCAATAAGTGAATGTTGTAGAGGACATAAACTCATATATATATATATATATATATATATATATATATATATAGACACACACACACACACACACACACACACACACATAAACACTATTCTAATCACGGGATCAGAATAATATTCTGATCACAACCTGAACTGCCTGAGTAACACGCCTGAACTTCCCTCTGTACTGGATTGAACTTCAGCTGAAAAGTGTCCAAATAGGGCTTGCGATATACCGTTGGAAAGCTATGGACACCAATATCATGATCCAAGTTAAATTTTTGGCAAAATGTAAGCGATTTAAGAGCAGTTTTGAAAACCGTTTTTTTCTTCACATAAAAAACGTGAATCGTAATTTCGATTGCATTTCTAAACCGTTTATCGGAATGAAGCAAGTAATATGGCTTTGGAAAGCTGCTACAAAACTGCTCCTTCCGCATGTTCAAAGTTTTCTCTAATTCCCTACGGTTAAAGAGTAATTTAGAAAATCGTAGAATTTCACAAACCAAACGACCGAGTTCGTATTTTCGATTTTATTTCTAAACGGCTAAACAAATTGAGGCACATGATACAGCGTTGGAAAGCTTATGAAAATGCGCTACTTTTTCATGTAGAAAGTTTTTTCTAATTTTGAACGGTTTAAAAGTGATTTAGAAAACGGTACAAGTTCTACCGAGTTCGTATTTTCGAGCTAATTTTTTAACCCTATGTCTGAATGCAACAAATGATATGGCATTGGAAAGCTTGAACAAATTAGAAACTTTTTGGTATATATTATTTCTTCCAATTCCTTACTGTTTTGTGTCAGTTTTCAAAATGGCTAAAAACGTATTTTTTCTGTAATTTCCACATACTTTATCGGAATGGCGTAAATAATATACCGCTGAAAAGCTATGGAAAATGAAAAACTTTTTCATGTTGACAGTTTTCTCTGATTCCTAGCCGTTTTCAAGTAATTTCAAAAACGGCGAGATCATTCGTTCTGCCTTTAGCGCGAAACAGATTCCCCAAAAATGCATCACGTGAAGTACCTGAACTTCTCGGTATGAAACCTTGAACTTCACTCTGTTTTTCACGTGCTTTTTTTCTCGTATATCTCTATCCACTGCTCCTAGCTCTCCATCCACTCACCGGAATTGAGCAAGTGATATACTGATGGAAAGCTGCTGTAAACACGCAACTTTCCCGTGTTGATCATTTTTTAATACTCGAAACGATTTTAAAAGTTTTTCATCTGAAATTCATTCAGCGTAGTAGTTGAACTTCCTGGTGTTTTCACGTTGAAGTTCTATGATGTATTTTTGTTTGTACACGCGCCTGAACTCCCTCTGTACGAACCCGACCTTCGGGCTATCTTCGCAACCGTGCCTTCTAGCGCGAGTTTTTCTGGTTAGTCGTGTTCCATGTGATGCAAGTGTAATCTTCAAACGATTTTTAGCAACTAAATACTCGTTTTATATAGGAATCACGCTCATAGGCGGATTTTGCACTCGGGTCGTGAAGAACTCGCGTTTTTTGCGATTTTACTGCGTGAGTTGTTCGACCTGAACTTCCCCCTGTGCTAGGTTGACTTCCCGCAACATTTCCCAAATAGGGCTTGCTATATACCGTTGGAAAGCTATGGAAACGAGTATCATGACCCAAGTTAAATTTTTCGCAAAATATAAGCGGCTTAAGAGCAGTTTTGAAAACCATTTTTTCTTCACACAAAAAACGTGAATCGTAATTTCGATCGCATTTCTAAACCGTTTATCGGAATGAGGCAAGTAATATGGCTTTGGAAAGCTGCTGCAAAACTGCTCCTTTGACATGTTGAAAGTTTTCTCTAATTCCCTACGGTTAAAGAGTAATTTACAAAATCGTAAAATTTCACAAACCGAACAGCCGAGTTCGTATTTTTGATGTCATTTCTAAACGGCTAAACCATTTGACGCACATGATATGGCATTGTAAAGCTTATGAAAATGCACTACTTTTTCATGTAGAAAGTTTTTTCTATTTTTGAACGGTTTAAAAGTGATTTAGAAAATGGTACAAGTTTCACCGAGTTCGTATTTTCGATCTATTTTTAAACCCTATGTCCGAATGCAACAAATGATATGGCGTTGGAAAGCTTGAGGAAATGCGAACCTTTTTGGTATATATTATTTCTCCCAATTCCTTAGTGTTTTATGTCAGTTTTCAAAATGGCTAAAAACGTATTTTCGCTGTAATTTCCACAAACTTTTCGGAATGGGGCAAAGAATATACCGTTGAAAAGCTAAGGAAAATGCAAAACTTTTTCATGTTGATGGTTTTATGTGATTCCCTACAGTTTTCAAGTAATTTGGAAAATGGCGAGATCATTCGTTCTGCCTTTATCGCGAAACATATTCGTGAAAAATGCATCGCGTGATGTACCTGAACTTCTCGGTATGAAACCTTGAACTTCACTCTGTTTTTCACGTGCTTTTTTTGCCTGTAGCTCTCCATCCACTCATCAGAACACTCACCGGAATTGAGCAAGTAATATACCAGTGGAAATCTGCTGTGAACATGCAACTTTCCCGTGTTGAATGTTTTTTCAAACCCGCGACGATTTTATCAGTTTTTCATTTGAAATTCATCCACTGTAGTAGTTGAACTTCCTGCTGTTTTCAGTTGAACTTCTGTGACGTATTTTGTTTGTAATTTTCTCATCCATTCGTCAGTTTTACACAAATGATATTCTTTTTGTACAAATCTCTCTCACAATAATTTTTTTAACTTTCTCTGACAAAGGACTTGAACTTATAACAACAAAACTTTTAGCCTTTGCTTTTTATTCTTTTTTTAATACAAAATGCACACCGTGTAGTACATGAACTTCTGGCAGTTATCAACCTGATCTTCTCTTGGTTACGTGAAAATATTTGAGTTTTTTATGAATTTTTTATCTGATTTTCTTAATCTTTTTTTATGAATTTTGAAGCGCTCTATTTTTAATAGTTGAACTTCTTTTTATTTTATTTTTGAACTTCTTGTTTCCATTCTTTAATAACGAGCAAAATCTGAGTTTTCTATAATCATCAAACTTCTCCATCTTTTTAATATGGACTTCCTGGTTTTATTTCTTAATCATTTTTTATGAAATTTTGAAGCATTATATTTTCAAAAGTTGAACTCCTTGTTTTTTATTTTTGAACTTCTTGTTTCCATTGTTTAATAACGAGGAAAATCTGAGTTTTCTATAATCATCGAACTTCTCCATCTATTTAATATGGACTTCCTAGTTTTATTTTCTTAATCTTTTTTATGAAATTTTGAAGCGCTCTATTTTTATTAGTTGAACTTCTTGTTTCCATTGTTTAATGACGAGGAAAATCTGAGTTTTCTATAATCATCGAACTTCTCGATCTTTTTAATATGGACTTCCTGGTTTATTTCCTTAATCTTTTTATGAAATTTTGAAGTGCTCTATGTTAAATGTTGAACTTCTTGTTATTTTATTTTTGAACTTCTTGTTTCCACTCTTTAATAACGAGGAAAATCTGAGTTTTCTATAATCATCGAATTTTTCCATCTTTTTCAGAAACATGGAAAAACCCATTTTTATGAACCTTTTTTAAATTTGAACTTCATGCTCTTATTTTTTTAGAAACATGAAATAATGATTTTTATATACTAGTTTTACTATATTTTAATGTGTGCCTTTTATATTCAAACTCCCCGCTTGATTTCCACGTAAACGGTATTTTTTAGCATGATTTACATCTTGATATTTTTTTCATAAACTCCCCGGAAATCGAAACATTTATGCTTCACTACACATTTTATCGTTCTTTAATTGCAATAGTTTTTACTATGTGTGAATGTGTGCTTATATTCGAACTTCCCACGTGATTTTCATGTGAACTTTAAAAAGAAATTGATTGGGAATTTTTTGTTCTCACTTTAGCTAACACTAAAGGCAACAAAATTACACAGCTCATACTTTTGTGCTTGTTTGTACATCTTGCATGCATTCGAGAACAAAACTCGGTTGCAAACATGTCATTTATTTGTCCAAATTTTCTACAGAAAACAACAATCATCTGGCCAAAGCACCACCTGTCGCATTCATATAATGAAGATGTTTTTTCTATCATTTGAATTGCTCAAAAAATATACGCACTAGAACTTCTGTCAAGAACATGTTGACAGGTACATATACAAACAACACCCATGTGCCCTAAATGCTACACATCTACAGTAGCTCAATAAGCATAATTTTCTTTCTAAAGTTTTTTTCTTCTATTTCCTGTAACTTGATTCACATAACTTCAGAGATAAAAAAGAAGAAACACTAGCAATGGCAGCTAATCTTCTCCCCTTGCTCACCTCACCATTCAGCAGCAACAAACGGCAACACTTTATAATCATAGAAACATGAAGAGATCACATGCAGTGTATACAGAAGAGAAACAAAATATGGGTGAACAATCGGCTATTCTTTGGCACGGCAATGATTGGGGCACTTCAGGAGTGGTGCTAGCTGGAGTAGATGTGAACATCAGTCTGAAGAAGTGGCCGGCCGGTCTGAGTAGAAGGCCCTCCTCTCCTTCTGTACCTACTTACTTAGACCAAGTTACATAGTTCTACGACTATATGTACAAAACTGAAGAAAAGGAATATGCCCCTGAGTGAACACTGACGGCACTAGACACGAGTACATCGCCTGGTAAAAACCACCCGGGGAGAGGGCCTTAGATTCGTTTGCTTCTAAAAGTATTTCATCTCTGATTAAATGGACCGTCGGCAGTCATGCATTTTCGAGATAAACTTGGAAGAAAACTCAAGTTTTCCATTACTGAAGCTCCTGTTAAACTGAAACCAACGGACCAAAACACAAATTTCTTTGCATCTGCAGATAAGGTTGACCTTCAGATATCAAATCACTTTGAAACAATACATAATTGGACAGGAGGAAGGAACCAACGCTTGGCTGAAGACGCACATGTGCCAATGGCTAGAACATGAGGAATAGTAGAAAAGTGAGATGATGGAGGATGCGAACATGTGCCAGTGGCTCGACGCAACGTTTGCTGAAGCTTCGACACAAAGGAGCACGGACAGAGGAACTCGGACGGACTTCGGTGGGGCACTTGGACGGCCAAAGCAGCGGCCGGAGCAGCATTGTACGGCGGCGGCTGGGACATGCTGGATCGAAGCCGCATGCACTGGATCAGGACCGTACGCGCACAGCGCTCACTGGAGATGCAGGGGCTTGAAGGCGGAGGATCCAGTGGCACGATGGTGGGATCCAAGCGCCGCCGTAGCGAGGCATGGTGGACGGAAGTAAGCGTCATCCACACTTTTGTATCGCACTGGGCTGCTGTTGGCGCACCAGCGGGCGCCGTCTGAGGCGATGTTCCCTAGAACGAATCACCGCTGATGAGCGATTCCTGCATGCGCCCCTGTCTTTGGACTTCTCCCTAGTTGATATGATGATAACACCCGAGAGGAGGTTCCCGTCCGAGCTATGCTAGCGGCATCGACCGGGAAGGGGAGGAGCGGCATGGATCCGTCTCGGGGCCTGCTGGGGATGGCGGCTGCTCGATCCATGGCGTGGGACGGCGGTTGCGTGCAGCCAGCTGCAGGTCGTGCCCTTCTCCATCTGAAGTTCAATACCTCCTCCAACTACAGCATAGCACCCAATCCGGAAGTGGACTCATGGTCGCCGGCGAGTGGAGGGAGGTGAAGGACCCCCGCTAGATCCGGCGACCCCGAGGTGCTCCGGTAGGCGGTGCAGCGTGTCTCCGGTTGGGGTCATGGTTGTGGCGTGTCGTTGGCTGGGGTCGGTGCTTCTGCCGGGGAGGGAGATGGGGGCGGCCGCGCTTCTACCACCCGAGGGAGGTGGGGGCGACCGTGCTTGCTGCTGGGGAGGGAGGTGTCGGCGGCGGTGCCTGCAGCCAGGGTGGGAGGTGGGGGTGGCGGTGCTTGCTGCGAGGGAGGGAGGTGGTGGCAGCAGCGCCTGCCGCCGGGGAGGAAGGTGGGGGCGGCGGTGCTTGCTGCCGGGGAGGGAGGTGGTGGCGGCGGCGCCTGCTGCCTGTGAAGGAGACGAGGGGGCGGGGATGGCGTAGAGCGGGCGTGGGGATAAGGTCGGGAGGTTTTTTTTTTGTCCGCGTGTTCCGGAGTTCCGGAGGATATGTGTCGGCTTCTTATAGGGCTGCCATTGTGATCCAAATAGTTATTCTAATCCTGGGATTAGAATAGTGTTGTCCTCTATATATATATATATATATATATATATATAGACAACCGGAGGAAATTGTGAAGACATTGCAAGTTGAAGAATTTGAGAAAATCGAGGAATTTCAAAAGCGAAGAAAAACTCAAATTGAAGATTTTCAACTTTGGGTGGTGGCGTAACCCACCGTATAAGAAAGCTGATTCCAGACACCGCGTACAATTGTCGTAGGGTTCTGAGAATCAATTTCTTCATCAATTTCTTCACACTTAGAGGGTTAGTCTTCATTGATTGAAGAAAAACGTTACTTTGTGTGTTGCGCATCTAAGTCATCAAGTCAGCATAAGTGTTAGGATGAGTGTCCATTTCAGAGAACATTCGAAGATTCTAGGATATTTAGCTCACACCGCAACTTGCTAAATCTCTTCTCATCCAAGGGCTTAGTGAAAATTTCGGCCAGCTGATCTTCAGTTCTTGCATGGCAGATGGAGATATCGCCCTTCAACACATGATCATGAAGAAAATGATGACGAATCTGGATGTGCTTTGTCTTCGAGTGCTAAACTGGGTTGCGAGAAATCTTGATAGCGCTCTCATTGTCAGAGTAGAGAGGCACATTCTTCACGTTGATTCCATAGTCCTTGAGTGTTTGCTTCATCCATAATAATTGAGCACAACATGATCCAGCAGCAATGTACTCAGCTTCTGCAGTGGAGAGAGATACACAGTTCTGTTTCTTCGAGGACCAACAGACCAAAGATCATCCGAGGAAATGGCAAGTGCCTGATGTTGACTTGCGGTCCACGCGATCGCCAGCATAGTCAGAGTCTGAATATCCAATGGGATCAAATGAAACCCTTGAGATACCATAATCCAAGTGTTGGTGTGTGAGCTAGATATCAAAAAATATGCTTCACAACCTTATGGTGTGATTCCTTCGGTGTATCTTGAAATCGGGCACACATGCAAACACTAAGCATAATATCTGGCCTAGATGCACATAGGTACAATAAAGAACCAATCATGAAGCAATATACCTTTTGATCGAAGTCTTGACCATTTTCATCAGTGCATAGATGGCAATTTGTGGGCATTGGAATTTTGACCCCTTTGCAATCTTGCATGCCGACTTTCCTCAATACTTCTTTGAGGTATTTCTCTTGCGATATGAATATACCATTGCGCTGTTGACGAATTTGAAGACCTAAAAAGAATTTCAATTCTCCCATCATAGACATTTGATATTCTTCACTCATCATATAGGCAAATTCATCACAATAAGGTTGGTCAGTGCAGCCAAAGATAATATCATCAACATATATTTGGCACACAAACAATTCACCATCATAAGATTTAGTGAAAAGAGTTGGGTCGAGTGAACTGGGTTTGAAGCCTTTCTTCATGAAGAATTCCTTCAAAGTGTGATACCACACCCGAGGGGCTTGCTTGAGGCCATACAGGGCCTTGTTGAGTCTGAAGACTTTGTCGGGATTCTTTGGATCTTCAAAACCTGGGGGTTGAGCAACATATACTTCTTCCTCAAGTTTACCATTGAGGAATGCACTTTTCACATCCATTTGTTGTAAGATAATATCATGATGGTTAGCGTAAGCAAGTAATATGCGAATAACCTCAAGTCTAGCAACAGGTGCAAAAGTTTCATCAAAATCAATTCCTTCAACCTGTGTGTAGCCTTGAGCTACAAGCCGTGCCTTATTCCTCACCACAAGGCCATTTTCATCTTTCTTGTTGCGGTAGATCCATTTTGTGCCAATGATGTTGTGCTTGCGAGGATCTGGACGTTTGACCAGTTCACAGACATTGTTGAGCTCGAACTGATGTAATTCTTCTTGCATAGCCTGAATCCACTCAGGCTCCAGAAATGCTTCATCTACCTTAGTGGACTCTGAGATAGAGACAAAAGCAAAGTGCCCACAAAAGTTAGATAAATGTGAAGATTTTGAGCGAGTGAGAGGACCTTGTGCTTCAATGTCATCAATGATCTTCTCAATTTCCACTTCGTTAGCAATGCGAGGATGAGTGGGTTGTCTTCGAGGAATTTGATCAGCATTCCCTTCAGGAGCATGTTCTTCAGCACCATTTTCTTCAGGTGCGCCAGCTCAGTGATCATCACAATCAGGAATGAATTCTTTAGCAGATTCTTCAGTAGGAATGACATCCTCAGTAGCTTTGAACTTGATAGAATCTTCAGGTGCTGGTTCATCTATCACAGAAGGTAGGTGCTCTCTTTGCGAGCCATTAGTTTCATCGAACCGCACATCTACAGTTTCAACAACTTTGTGAAGAACGCCATTGAAGACTCTGTAGGTGTGCGAGTCCTTTCCATAACCAAGCATAAAACTTCATGTGCTTTTGTTGAGAATTTTGAAGTGTGATGAGGATCTGTAATCCAACATTTAGCACCGAAGACTTTGAAATAACTCACATTTGGCTTTTTGTCAGTGAGGAGTTCATAAGCAGTTTTATTGATGACATGGCATGCAATATCAATTGCCTCAATCCAGAAGCAACGAGGCGTCTTGTATTCATCAAGCATAGTGCGAGCCATTTCAGCAAGGGTTCTGTTCATGTGCTCCACGATGCCATTCTACTGAGGAGTATAAGGAGCAGATAACTCATGAGTAATACCAAGTTCATCAAGATAACCATCCATACCGGAATTCTTGAATTCGGTCCCATTGTCAGTTCTGATGTGCTTGATCTTCACACCAAAGTTGGTTGAAGCCCTCGAGGAAAATCGTTTGAAGACTTCCTGCACTTCATGTTTGTAAGTGACAATGTGCACCCATGTGTAACGAGAATAGTCATCAACAATAACAAATCCATATTGAGATGCATCATTAAGAATTGCAGAATAGTGGTTAGGACCAAAGAGATCCATGTGAAGCAATTCAAATGGACGAGTGGTAGTCATGACAGTCTTCGATGGATGCTTGGCCTTTGTCATCTTTCCAGCTTCACAAGCTCCGCATAAGTGATCCTTGAGGAATTTGACATTCTCAATGCCAATGACATGCTTCTTCTTCACAAGCGTGTGCAGATTCCTCATGCCAGCATGACCAAGTCGTCGATGCCATAGCCAGCCTCCTGAAGCTTTTGCAAGTAAGCACACGGCTGGTTGTGGTCCTGTAGAGAAATCAACAATATACAGATCTCCTCTCCTAAAGCCTTCAAAGACTTTGGAATGGTGAGCTTCCATGATCACAACACAACGATATCTTCCAAAGACAACAACCATATCGAGATCACAAAGTATTGAGACAGACATGAGGTTGTATCCTAAGGACTCGACAAGCATGACTTTGTCCATGTGTCGATCCTTTGAGATCACAACCTTACCTAGACCCAATACCTGACTTTTGCCTTTGTCAGCGAAGATGATATGCTTCAGATGTGACGGTGATAATGGAGCATCCATCAATAGATTCTTGTCACCGATCATGTGATTTGTACATCCACTATCGAGTACCCACTCGTTTGCTTTGGGCTGATCATCCTGCAGATGAGTTAGTGAATCTTACGAACTCATATACTTCATCAGTGAAGAATATGACATCAATATCATCAGTTCAATTTCATCAAGCAATAGCACAGATAAATTAGTATGAGGACGTGAGAAATGAAAATTCAATTCTTCATGATTAGCCTGCGTCCTTTCAGGCATTGTTCAGGTCTCCAGCAAATTCTTCAGACATTTTAAGCACGTCTGGAGACCTGACCCTGCATAAGAGATTAGTTCTTTTTGTTCACCACCCACATCTGAAGGGGTGGCAAAGAGTTCATCACTCTGCGAGCACCATATGAGAAAGGTGGCATAGAAGCTAGTCTGCTTCATTTCACATAAGAGGGGTTAGGGTAAGCATATGAATAAGCAGAGAAATTCTTCGAGGACTTATGAACATAATGATTTGAAGAATAATGTTCATATTCATAGCCCTTAGCTCTACCCTGCGAAACAGAAGGGTTAGCACGATGATGATCATATGAGAACTTTGATCCATTTGAGGAATTTGATCCACATGAAGAATTAGGTCCATATGAAGAATTAGATCTGGGGTTCCTATTCTTCACAGGTGGTGTCATGAGGACAATCACCTGAAGACTTTCAAGATAACTTTTGGGAACCCAGATTTTCTTCATAGGGGAACCGTTCCTGCAGTTAGTGCCAACATATCTAGCAAATACTCCACCATTCTGATTTTTGAATAGTTTATAGTTAGAGTCAAATGACTCATCGGAAGAATGAGGAGATTCACATGTAAAGCCAGATAAGTTGGATGGATCAACAGGAGGTCCCTTTGCAGCAACCCATGCGGTTTTGGGGTACTGCTCAGGCTTCCAATATGTTCCATCAACATTGATTTTCCTCTCAAAGGCAATACCCTATTTCCTAGGGTTTCTGTTTAGGATCTGCTTTTTAAGCACATCACAAAGAATCTGATGCCCTTTGAGGCTTTTGTACATGCCTGTTGTGTACAATTCCTTCAGCCCTGCATCATTAGTAGTACTAGCAATGTCCTCAGATGAGGAATTAGTGATAGCAGAGACAGATGAAGAATTTGTAATAGTTGAAGCATTTGAACATTCAGGTGAAGAATTAGCATATTCAGGTTCGATGCACTTCAGACATGGAGGAACAAATTCTTCCTGAGTAGCGCTGATTTGTTGAGCAAGTAATGAATCGCGCTCCTTCTGAAGATCTTCATAACTCACTCTTAGCTTCTCAAGATCTTGATTTCTTTGAGGAAGTTCAAGAGAAAGCTTCTCGTAATCAGATAAGAGAGTGTTATGATGACCTTGAAGGTCGTCAAACTTGGAATGGAGTCCCTGAAGACTTTCAGCCAATGCTTTTGACTGATCCATTTCTTCACCCAACATATCATCGCTTTTATTTAGCATGTATTGAACTTTTTCCAAAGCTCTTTGTTGTTTAGTGGCAAGGGAAGCAAGTTTGACATAGCTAGGTCCAAATTCATCACCTGATTCATCATCACTAGATTCATAAAGGTAGCATTCAGTTACCTTGGCACCCTCTGCCATGAGGCACGATGAAGAGGATGACGATTCAGGTGCGAAAGTCATCTCTTTGAGAGAGTCCTTGTAATCGTCAAACCAAGGATCATGTCGAGTACGATGACCTTCATAGACTTCAGAAAGCCGGTCCCAGATTAGCTTCGCGTGATTGAGGTGCATGACGTTCCTGAACTGATTTCGGGACGGACAGGAGCAGATGACATCCTTCGCCGTGAGGTTCAGTAAAGTGTACTTGTGAATGTCATCAGCCTCCGCCATCTTGCATAGATCGGTAAGACCAACCTCAGTGATGGTCCACAGTTTGCTGTCCATAGCCATGAGTTGCTTCTTCATCATGGCCTTCCACCGAGGATACTCATGACCGTCAAAGATGGGGCAGGAAACGCTCCTCGATCCTGCAGTCGACATAACTAGAACTCCAGGTGGTTAAACCGAAATCACACAGAACAAGGGAGTACCTTGCTCTGATACTAATTGGAAGTGCGTTATATAGACTAGAAGGGGGGGTGAAAAGGCGATTTTTATGAATTCTTCACTGAGGAATTTGCTGGTGAGGAAATTCCTAAATGAAGAACTACTTGCAGCGGAATAAGTACTCAGAAAGGAACATAACAAAACACAAGCATAGTCATCATGATGAAATGAAGACAAGCACAGAGTACAGAAAGCATAAACACAGGATAACACAAGGAAGAAGACAGACTGACTGAAGAAATATAACTGAGGAAATTGAGAAAGTCTTCAGTCAATGTCTTCAAATAGATATGAAAAGGCACAGAACAACATACATGAGGAAATGAAAGAGTTGAGGAAATAGAACCAGTAGCTCGGTGAAGACAATGATTTGGGAGACCAGTTCCAACTACTGTCTCAGTTGTACATCTGGTTGGAGCAGCTGAGTATTTAAACTCGAGGACACCTAGTCCCGGACACACAGTCCTCACCGTATTCTCCTTGAGCTAAAGTCACACAGACCTCGCCCAATCACTCGTGGTAAGTCTTCAGGTGACTTCTGAACCTTCACAAACTCGGTCACTCGGCGATCCACAATTCCTCTTGGATGCTCTAGACCTTGACGCCTAACCATCTGGAAGAAGCACAATCTTCAAAGGAAACAAGCATCGGATCCACGCAGGATCAATCTCTTCAGTGATGCTCAATCACTTGGGGTTTTGTAGGTTTGGGTTTGGGATTTCCTCACTTGATGATTTTCACTCAAAGTCCTCGGAGGATGGGTTGCTCTCAAATGACAAGTGTCAGTTTGTCTTGGAGCAGCCAACCAACTAGTGGTTGTAGGAGGCGGCTATTTATAGCCGGGGAGCAGCCCGACATGATAAGACATAAATGCCCTTGTCCGATATGACCATTAGGTGGGTAGATATTTTGGGACAGCTGGTGCATAGCACAGCAACGGTCAGAATATTTGGGGTTCGAATTCCTCAGGGCTATCATGTTCCTCACTTGGTAAGCAATCCGCACTGGTGAATTCCTAACTCTTCAGTCAGAACAAATTCCTCAGAGACCATAAGAACTTCGTCTCTGTCACTGAAGAATATGACTGAACTGTGCGAGATTTCCAATGGCTTCACTCGAAGGGATTGGTAGGTGTAGGATTTTGAGTTGAGCATCACATGGAAATTTTTCCTTAGTATTTCCTCGACCCCCTTTTAACAGTACGGTGTTTCCTATGACTCAAGAAAGAGAAAATGAAACTACAAAAACAAAAATCTTCACGCTTCATGTTCCTTGAATGATTACCAAGTCTTCAAGGTTACACTAAAATCTTCACTTTCAAAGTCTTCAGAAAGTCTTGAGAAATCCAAAGTCTTCAGTCGAAGAACTTCATTTTTAGGGGTCGACTTTCTTTGTAAATATCAAACTCCTCATAGACTAATAGACCTGTGTACACTCACAAACGCATCAGTCCCTTAACCTATAAGTCTTCAATACACCAAAATCACTAAGGGGCACTAGATGCACTTACAGGTCACCTCGTAGATGTTGCCCAGGGCCGCGTTGGCCCTTTCCCTGAGTGTCCGGAGCATGGGGCCATGCACATGCTCCATAGTCTGCCACTGACGGATCTCATCCTCATTTTGCGGTGCGACGGCCTTGGCGCTATCAACCCTCTGTTGGAGAAGAAGAAGCTCGGCACGGGAAGAAGCCAGCCCCGCCTGCACTGCGTCAAGGGCGGCTGCGGAGGCGTCCGCACGCCGCGTCGCTTCAGCCAGCTTGGTCCTGAGGGCAGCGGTCCTGCCCTCAGCTTCGGCCCTGATCAACCCCAACCTCCTTTCGTACTCACGCTCAAGACTCAAGCGAGCTTCTGCCACGCGGCGGTTGACCTCTTCTTGGACATGGGCCTCCCTTGCGCCAACTTCATCCTACACCTGGGTCACCAGGCGCTCCCTCATCTCCAACCGCTCAAGGTCGAGATTGCGCTCGATGGCTTCCAGCACCAGCGCCTCCTCACGCCTCTGGAGATCCGCCTCGTCATCAGGTGTTCCCTTCAGCGACACAAGGGCCGCCTGGCGCAGCTCAACTTGCCGCTCCAGAGAGTTGCTCCAGGCCTGGAGCTCCCACGCATGTTCCTCTGTAGCCTTGCGCCGGCGGTCTGCTTCCTGGGCCTCATCAACGGCCTGGGAGCAGGCCTCCCGCGAGGCTACCAGCGACGCCTCAGCCTTCGCGTTTTCAAGATCACGCTGGTGACGCACAAGGCTGACGGCCACCTTCAGCTTGCGCCTCTCGTCAGCGAGGCGCAGGCCTTCGGCCTCGAGGCATGCATCCTCGCCAGCAAGCTCTACCCCGAGCTGATCCATTGCATCTGCCGCCTTTTGAAGGAACTCTCGACGAAGGGCGCTGCGCTCCCGAGCGCGCCTAAGCATGTCTTCCGCGTCGTCCTCCTCCCCTGGCGCATGCGGAGGGCCATGTGGCAGCACGCCCCCTCTGGGCAGGGAGCTGGGGGCTGGCATCCTCGTGATCGCAGGGCGTGCCCCGCCAGGGACCCAGCCTGGCGCTGGTTCGCCCCCCAAGGAGGAACTCAAGATCGACCTTAGCCAGTCGCCGTCCACGACTAAGGGAGGAGCTTGGGGCAGGCTGGCTGTGCCCCAGGAGAGCTCGCAAAGGAGGAGCATGAGGCATGCAGGATTGAGATGCTCGGCAGGATGGCCCACTTCTCCGACCAGCCCCATGGCAAGAGCGGTACTCGTACTCGGGGCGCTCGAAGTCGGCGGTGAAGGTGAAGCTAGGAGGGAAGGCTCCCCAGCCGTCTCCATGAGCTCAGCAGGAGGGCCCCTGAAAGGCTATGATCAGTTGAAGCAACAGAAAGGCAAGGGACTGAGAAAGAAGAGGACTTACTCGTCGATGGCAAAGTACTTCCTGCGCTTCAATAGGAGGCAGGGGCGATCATCACCACCCAAGGCCTCCTTTCTCTTGCGGAGGGCCTCAAAGTCTACGCGGAACCGGCCTAAGCGCTCGGCACAAGGGTCGGTCTGCGGCATGGAGGAGGCATCAAGATGAATGGCGTCGGATGCATCGGCCTGGGACACGCCGCCGGGCGCCGCCTCATGAGGAGCGGTCGGGGCCTCGGGAGCCCCAGCCTCAGGAGCTGCAGCCCGCAACTCCCCGCCTGCCATCGCTCCAGAACGGGCCTTGGGGGATGCCACCCCCGGGGCTTTGCGCGGCGTCAGCATCTCGACAGCAGATCCCTCATCTCCTAACGATCCTCGTCCCCCAGCTCCGTCACCAGAGGCAGGACCGTCGTGGGCAACCAGAAGAGCAACCACAACAACTGGGTTCTCGCGGGGCCCTGTGAGACCGACTGGGTGTAGGCCCCATTCGTCGAAGCTGGGCATCTACTTCACAAAGTCGGCCTTACCCGAGCAAAGATACAAGAGGGCAGCCCCGTGCCGAAGACTACCTTGGGAAGGACCGCTAGTCAGAACCAGGAGCACTGACCTCAGCGCTTCGGGCGCCAGATCTTCTTCCTGGAGCCTCATGCGGTCTTCATGCCCCGTGAAGTCCCACATCTGGCAGGAATGGCGCTGGAGAGGAGCAATGCAGTGTTGAAGGAACTCCTTCACCACCTTGGGCGCCGTCACATCGAGCGCCCTCAGACTCCAGCGCCCTCAGACTCCGGAAGCGACGCCAGACGAAGGCGAGCCGGGTGCTCATGAGCACCTCATGACCCCAGCCCGAGTTGGGGACAGCGGGCAAGGTTGGGTGCGAGAGCAGGTGGCTGGGCACTCCAACGTCCACATACAACCACCACTCTCGGAACCCAGCCGTAGGAGGAGGAAGGCTGAAATCGACCCCTAAGGCAGCCGTCTCTGACACGGCGAGGAAGCTCATGCACCCCGAGCATTGAGTAGTGTCACTCAGGCGCAAAGAGAAGAAGTGGCGCAGGAGGGCAATGGAAGGAGGAATGCCCACCATGGCCTCGCAAAAAAAGCGAAAACGGCAAGGAGAGTAATCGATTCAGGACCCAAGTGCATCAAGTGGATCTGATAATGAGAGAGCACCGCATTGAAGAAGGCAGAAAAAGGGGGAACTAGACCCGCCCACAGGGCGTCAGCGAAGAATCGGACCTCGGTGACGACCCCGTCGAAGGAGGAGTGAGATGCGGGCCAGACCGTCGTCCTCCCGCACTCGTTGAAGATGGAAGCAAGGGCAGAGCTGACCTTGTCCAAGGCTTCAGGGTTGAGTATGATTGACCGATCGACGGCAGGAGCCACTGCCAGAGGCAGGCGGGGTGAAGGCGCGAGCTTCTTCCCCTTTCCCTTCTTCGTTGGCACCATGGCGATGGAAAGGGGGAGGGGGTAGTTTGAGTTGGATTGGAGGCGGAGGTTGGAGCTCGGGGAGAAAGGAAGGCCGGGGAGCGTGAGGATGGTGAAAAGGGAATGATTGTGTGCAACCGCGGGTCCGCCTAGCCGGGCGCGTAATGAGGGGCGTGGGGAAGCGGAGATGCCCATGTCCAATCAACCGCCACGCGGCGCCCAAGCCCGCAGGCTGTTGTGGCCCGCAGCGCTTTGCACTTTCCCCTTCGCTTCTCTTCTAAGCCAAGTCCATGCGCGCCTTGGGCCCGGGGCTACTGTCGGTGTTCTGGGAACGGGGGTACCCAGACTTGCCTGTCTGTGGCCTGCGGCGTGGCTCAAGCAGTGGCCCAGTGTGACCCATCTTCATCAACTCAAGCTCAAGACCCTCACGAGGGGCCAAGCCTCGCGGGGCGGACAACAGGAAGCTTCCTCAGGAGTAGCCTCGTCAGGCTAGCTCGCGAGGAGGCGGAGATATTAAGGCAGGGGTACCTTGTGAGGTGCCCGTGACGCAAGCCATGACGATCGAGGCCAGGTGGGCGCCAGGCAGGCGCCGACCTGCGCAGTGTCCTTGTTTCCCCTTTGGTGCAAAGGGAGCAAGCACAAGCCAAGGCATCAGGCAAAGGCTACCATTTCGGTGCAACAGGACCAAAACCAGCGGAACGACAGGATGGAGGTCACCGTGGCGTCAGAGTCTTTGGCAGGCAAGGACCAACTTTAGTCAGGATAAGTGTACTAGATGTTCCCCTTCAAAATGGCCAATTGTTGGCGCCCTTCCCGCTCAATATTTGGGAACAGGACCAGGGCCTCACTCTATAAATAGGGCTAGCCACCACAGTAGAAAGGGATCCGGATCCAATCCTTCCCAAGAGGCAACACCTCCACAAGAACATCCCTCGCGAGGCTGTTCTTCCCTTGTACGGTTCATCATCAGCTCCAGAGGCAATCCACCAAACCACACACTAGAGTAGGGTATTACACCACAATGGTGGCCTGAACCAGTATAAACCTCGTGTCTCTTGTGTCATTCATCTTCGCTAGCCTGTATCCTTTGCGAGGCGAGGAGACGTGAGTTGGTAGAGGAGAGATCTTCGCGCGCACCCCTGAGTTCGAACCTCAAGGGTCTGCCGGAACCCGTAATCCGACAGAGATCATGATCGTTACCATCACTGAGTTGTAGCGGAAGAAGAATGTGTCGTTGTAGATCATACTTGGAGTCCCTTGAACCGTCAATGAATGATCCAGCAAACCGCCCACGAATAGTCCCTCGAACCGAAACCAAAAGCACGACCTGTCTACTTGGTTGCAAGCATGCAGCCTACACCATCCAGCAATGCTTCACCGTCCCGAGCTAATCATCACCGGAAAACTAGATGGATGAGCTTAGAGCCACACTGGTCTACTAATTATGAGGATTAGAGGAACTATACCTAGCTCTAATTATTCAACTATGACCAACTAGAGCTAGAACTAGAAGAAGTAGAGGTGGCTCCAAAACTTGTGTATTTGATAGAACAAAAACCCTTAGTATATATAGGTTGGAGGGGAGGGAGTGGGCATCCACTAAGGAGGGAAATGCTCTCCTTGGGGCGCCGGCCAAGGGAGGAGAGGAGGAGTCCTCCTCCCCCTCCAATTCGGCTTCCTTCCATGGCAAAGGGGCGCCTCCCCCACTTGGCCTTGGTGGCCTAAGTTGCGTTCCACCACTTGGCCTTTTAAGGCCCGTTGATATTAAATTAAAAATAAAAGTGTTCTAAATATTTTCAGACCCTTTTTTATATGATTTAACAACCCCATAAACATTTTCCACCCATATATTATTTATCAGTACTACCCAATATTACCCGATACTCTCTGAAACCCTTTCCATGACCCCGCAGTGCTTCGGGATCATCTCGGGACTATTCAAATATTAGTGAAACAATTCCACAAATACATTCTCATCACTCCTGTCCTACTAGCACTCAACAGATCGTGATTGCCTTAAGCTTGTGACCCCGTAGGTTTGGTAACTCATATACATGAATGTAACCCCTTCGTTCAATTACTGTAAACGGAACAGTGGACGTCCATATCGATCCCTATGAGCATACGAATGATATTTGAGTGAACCTTTGGTTATCATATGATGTTCCCTTTGCTTTACAATACTTCACAACACCACAGATGCATCGGTATCCTCCTAAGTTATTCCATGCTCACTATAGAGTTATCCTCGTTACCGGTTTGTTCTTCTTATTATCATGTTTCGGCATCCCTGTGACGAAGTCACTTGTGTCTGGCTAGACGATGATGGATGCCATCACACCAAGAGGTCCCTAAGAATATCTCTCCATCGTCGAAGGAGAATATCTCACTCTCGAGCCTGGAATTTGTCGTTATGATCACCGTGTTATAGGCGACGTTTGAGAAACGCCAAAGTCCACCATACGGTAAGAAGCGACTACGATACTCTCATGGTGTAAGGAGAAAAATCACATGTTAACACTATGTGTTATTACAATTGATTACAGACGATATAAACTCAATTCATAAAAAACAAGTTTGGGTCGATTCAATATGATCGTTCTTCCAACGTCATAATCTCAATATTGTTTAGGACTATCGTTACACTTAATGATATCCTAAGATCCGAAAAATGTTATCACCAACAACACTTGAGATAGTCCTAGAGGCAAGACTAGGAACCTTTTATTTAATTGTTTATCACTCCACATGTGCATATGAATTTTCCACTGAATCACATACTCCGGGATCATAGCAGTTATAGCATAGAATATAAACTCTTTAACTATGAATACGGAAACATAATAAAACAAATATTATTGCCTCTAGGGCATATTTCCAATAGTCTCGCACTTGCACTAGAGTCAATAATCTGTTTGCATGCTTTTCTAGCACCCATGGCTATCTGGTGTTGCTCATGCTTTGCTAGTGGTAGAGCTTCATCACCGGATTCGATACTCCTCAAATCCTAATGTTATTTGTGTCTATAATATCTAATTTTCTATATAATTCTTATGTTACATTAATGGTAATACTATATCTCTATACAGTTCGTTTTATAGTAACACTACATATCCATATAGTCCATTTACTATATCTTCATATAGTCAATTTTATTCCGAACTACATCATAGTTTATCAATACACTTTTATTGATCCAGATTATATTCTATTGAAAACTTCTCAAGTCTCAATCTATATCATTTATAAAATCCATAATTATGTTCATTTTCTGAAACTATTTCAAAAAATTATAGCCCAACAGTTTATTTATACCGGTCATCAAGTTGTCTTGTGTAACCTTTACAACAAATAGTTTGTGTAACAACAATCTCTTCATCTCCTCCATGGACAAGAAGAAAAACCTTCATCCAATTGAGGTACTTAATTTTTTAAGCAATCATGCGAGTGATCCTTTCTAGGATCACTATAGTTCTTACCACTAGCAATTAGCTTATATGAAGCATATGGCTTTGTACGTTTGATAGCATACATGATGAATTCATTCTTTGAAGCAGACTGAACTCTATTCATCCACACATGCTCATCAAGTATTTTACAATATTGGTTTATGCACAGTGTTATGCTATGTGACTTTTGAGAAAACATTTTCTCATTTTAAACCTTTTAAAACTTTATCATAGTACAGGTCTTAGTATATATAGATTTTCATCCAATAATTCTAAGTCCCATTTAGAAACATGATTTTAATCTTTTGTGCTAATATACTTTATATTATTTTTGATCAATTGATATGTTATACATATGTACGATTAGAAATGTTACAACTACCACTAATATCCACAAGCTTCTTGATAAAGTTTAACACCATAAATAATTCATCAAATTCCAGCTACATGATACTTTATTTCAAATCATACACATGGCTTGAAATGTTTATATCATTATGATATTCCTAACAAAACCGTTTTGTTGTATCTTTTACATCATGTTTGAAACTCCTTTTCAAAAACAGTTTTGTTACTTATTTTTTATATATCAATACTATACAATATTGTCCAATGTAATCCATTTATACTTTTAGTATTTCGACTCACAAGAAGATTTGACAAGATCAAACCTTCCATTTCTACAAAAAATCTTTTGTAAAACTTTTATTTCAGGATCACTATGCATGAATGTTCGAAGATCCATTTACATTTTGTGCCTAGCACACCTTCTCAAGGTTTCACCAAGTTCATTCCTTGTATATGGACTTCATTTATGGATTTTAATGATTTAAGCCATACCTCTCTTGCTGGGCGCCATCATTTCTTCCTTGTAGTGCGTAGATTCATCTTCTTCTAACATGATTTGTTCAGTAGATTTGATAATCTTTCCTGATCTTCACATTTTGTTACAGTCTTAACTTAAGATCCTACGTCTAATGTAGTAGTTTCTTCGCTTAGTTCTACGTACAAAAATACTCCAGAACACTTCTAATTTAGTCTTGTTTTAACTTAAGTCAGAGATTCAATAATCTCAATAAGTTGTATCATCATACCTCTTACTCCTTTAATGAGTAAACCTTTTCTCGAAAAACATTCATTCCTTGGCAAACATTTTGTCATTTGAATTTTCGTGGAAGGACCATAAAACCTACAATCAAGCATAGGTCTAAAATACTCTATAACTTCTATAGTTTAATCAAACATTTTAGATGGTGTATCGTTTGGTGAATATTTTGTTGTATCATTTATAAATCCCCAAAACTTTAACAAGAGCAGATCGGTATAATAGTTCCACAATTATTCAATTGCTTGCTAAACTTATGACTTAGATATATTTCTTCATGAAAGAAGAGTCGTGTTTATCTTTTTCCATAATGATATCATATCTTCATCCTGGATTTCTTTGAATTATTTCAAATATTTTAGTCCTTAATTAAATCATATTTACTCATAATATTGATAAAGTATAAATATTCACCGCACCTTGTTATATGCATTGGACTTTATACATCATAATGTATTCTATCAATTCAAATAAAAGACTTTTATACCTCATCTCTATGGAGATTAATTATCCAATATAACCAAGCAGTGCCATGGTTCTATCAGCCTTCTTAAGACGTTTAGCTTTAATGTTATAGATCACAAACTTCAAGATTCTTCAAGAATAAACTATCATAAAACAGAGGTTTAATCAAAAACTATATTCTCATAATAATCTGAACAACTATTGTTTAAAACTTATAAGAATATCCATCACATAACCCATAGGATAATGCATTACATAACTTCGAAGCAAAATAACTATTCTTTCAGTCCTAAGATAAATCATGACGACAAACTAAAGGCATGATTTTCACGGTCTCCGAGTAGCAATCCCATCACCGTTCCCGATATGTATCATGACTTCATTTCTTCTCTCCTTGCGAGCTCTTTGTAGTCCCTATATCGGTTTGCAAAACAAGAGCAAGTGTTTAGTATAAAATACTCATGAAATTTACCTTTACCGAAAGAACCATTTCTTATTATTTGCCAAATACTTCCTGTAGTTATGCTTCTAGTGTCCCTTCTATTTGCAGTAGACAGATTCAGTCTCTATAGTGGCTCTGCCCTTGTTCCTCTTCTGAGACTCGGTCTTACCAGCTTCAGTAGATTTCTTCTTCTTGGACTTTCCCTTATTCTTAAAACTTGCAGTCTTATTGACTATCACCACTGTTTTGTTCTTCTGCATTCCAGCTTCCGTAGTTTTGAGCATAGAAAACAACTCGTTTGCACTTTTATCCATTCCATTCATGTTGTAATTCATGATAAAGCCATCGTAAGATGGGGAAGGGGGGAGTGAAGCAAGCACAATATTTGTACCAAGTGTTGGAGGAATTCCAAATTCCAGAGAAGCCAGTCTATCAACATATCCAGCAAGTTTACTATATGCTCACTCATTGAGGAACCCTCTTTCCTCTTGTATTCAATCAAGTCCTTGGTTAATTCAAAACGTTCTATACCTGCCCGCTTCTTCTACCGAACTTCCAGTGACCCAATTATAAATTGAGTAGTAGACCCTTCAAAATGTTTGTGTAGTTCAGGATCCATGCAAGTTAGCATAAGGCGCTGGACTGAATCATAGTCATCATTACGAGCAGCATAAACTATAACTTCTTCTGGTGGTGCATCCTTTGCAGGAGCATCATCCCGGGGCTGATCCATCACGTACTCCTTAGCATTCTCGAGAATAAATCTCAAGAACCAATCCGCATAGTTTCTACCATTAGCAAACAAATTTTCTTTCTCTAACATAGGGGCTAAGTTGAACATATTGCGAGCCATTTGATCTACAATGATAGACATACAAATAATTTTAGATACAATTCATAATTAATATTAGACTAGTGATTAACTTTTTTTAATTCAAAGTGCACTCCCACTCAAATTAATATCTCTCATAATTAATAGTGAGTGATTCAAGATTCAATTCTAGTTCTCGACCATTGATGTGGACACCACTGATGTCGAGAAATTTGATTGGTGGGCAAACTATTGCCGAGCATATCACCATATGACTCTTTTTCATCTTTTGATGCTTCGTGCTCCGAGGTCAGAACAATTCTGCCAGAACTTCAAGATAACTGAGTGCTAACTCCATGCATGGTCTGACCATCTCCGTCTTACACCTCTCATCCCATTTGTACTCATGTGGACATGATGTATGATATATCTCTGTCATATCTATAATTTTTTATTGTTTCCCTGCCAATATTATACAACTTTCACATATTTTTGGCAACTTTTTATATGATTTATTGGACTAACCAATTAATCTAGTGCCCAGTGTCAGTTCCTTTTTGTTGCATGTTTTATGTTTCACAGAAAATCGACATCAAACAAAGTCCAAATGCAATAAAAATTTATGGAGAATTATTTTGGAATATTTATGATTTTTGGGAGGTGGAATCAACACAAACGGGGGCCCACAATGAGCATAACCCACCAGGGCGTGCCGGGCACCCCCTGCGCACCCAGGTATCTTATTCTCTCCTCGAAGGTCGGTTGGGACCCTTCTTCTGGCACAAGAAAGATAATTTATGGAAAAAACGTGTAAAACTTTCAGTGCGATCAGAGTTACGGATCTCTGGGAATTTAAGGAACCATGAAGGGCTAGATCTGGGGAATGCGAAACAGAAGAGAACAGAGCGGGAGATCCAATCTCGGAGGGGCTCCCGCCCCTCCGCACGATGGCATCCATGGACCAGAAGAGGAACTCTCCTCCCATCTAGCGGGGAAGCCAAGGAAGAAGAATTAGGGGGGCTCACCCCCCTCTCTCCCGGTGGCGCGTGTGTGCCGTCGTGGCTAGGATCGTGACGATGATCTACATCAACAATCTTGCTACCATCTACACCAACTTTCTCCCCATCTATCCAGTGGTGTAACACCCCTTCTCCCCGCTGTAATCTCTACTTAAACATGGTGATAAACTCCATATATTATTTACCAATGATCTATGGTCATCCTATGATGTTTGTGTAGATCCGTTTTGTCCTATGGGTTAATAATGATCTTGGTTGGTATGATTGTATATTTTATTTATGGTGCTGTCCTACGGTGCCCTCCGTCTAGCGCAGACGTGAGGGATCCCCGATCTAGGGTGTTGCAATACGTTCACGATTTGCTTATGGTGGGTTGCGAGAGTGATAGAAGCTTAAACCTGAGTAGGTGGGTTGTTGCGTATGGGATAAAGAGGACTTAATACTTATTGCTATGGTTGCATTTCACGACCTTAATGATCTTTAGTAGTTGCGGATGCTTGCTAGGGGTCCAATCATAAGTGCATATGATCCAAGTAGAGAAAGTATGTTAGCTCATGCCTCTCCCTCATATAGAATTACAAGAATGATTACCGGTACTTGTTATCGATTGCCTAGGGACAAATGACTTTCTTGTTGACAAAAGCTATCGAGGTTTATTACCTTGCAATTTATTCATAGTTTTATTCTCACAAAGTACTTCTAGTTTCATACTTTTTCTAGGTAAAGCAAACGTCAAGTGTGTGTGTAGAGTTGTATCGGTGGTCGATAGAACTAGAGGGAATATTTGTTCTACCTTTAGCTCCTCGTTGGGTTCGATACTCTTATTTATTAAAAAAGGCTACAAATGATCCCCTATCAAGACCTTTTTCTAGCATCGTTGTCGGGGACCAATAGCATGGGGTGAATATTCTCATGTGTGCTTGTTTGCTTTATCACTAAGTAGTTTTTATTTTCAGTTCTAAGTTGTTCTTTATCTTTAGTTATGGATATGGAACACGAAACACCAAAGAAATAAGTTGTACTTGCTACTCCTGGAGATGGGGAACCTCCTAAAACCCTCGATGCTTGTTATGTGAAAGATATTATGCACTACTTTGATAATCCTGAGAAAACCCAATTCAACTATATAATGGGAGTAATGTTGGATCAACGTGAATACTATAGGGATCATCGCCTGACTCATAAAGGGAAATTTTTATGGGATCAAATTCTTATGTTGCATTGGTATGCTCGTGAGCTATGCTTGAGATATGATTATACTTGTTGCTCTAGGATAAATGCTCCACATCTTCCCTTTTCATGCAAATTTAATGATAATGAAACCTTGGCTTCTTATGCTAATGGTATATATGATTACTATCATGTGGAACGAATAGAAGAATTTGTTGCTTTTAAGGGTGCTTATGGAATTGAATCTTTGTTTGAAAAGTTGGAAGATTTTGATGATTTAGTTTATAGACCTGAAAATTTTGCTATCCTTAAATATTGCTATGATAATTATAAATACAATTACGATATTGATGTGTTTATTGAGAAAGTCTCATTGTCCAAGAAGAGACTAATATTTTGCAGGAGTCTATGGAAGAAGGAACTAATGAAACTATGAGCTCATTGGATGAAAAAGATGATGAGGAGAGTGAAGAATAAAATGAGGAAGAGCGGATTAGCTACCCGTGCCCGCCTTCTAATGAGAGTAACTCTTCAACTCATACATTGTTTAATGTCCCTTCGTTCTTACCGAAGGATGAATGCTATGATAATTGCTATGATCCCGTTGATTCTTTGCAAATATCCCTTTTTGATGAACTTGATGCTTGCTATGCTCGTGGCCAAGATGCCAATATGAATTATGCTTATGGAGATGAACTTTCTATAGTTCCTTATGTTAAGAATGAAATTGTTGCTATTGCACCCATGCATGATAGTCCTATTATCTTTTTGAGTTCTCCAAACTACACTATATCAGAGAAGTTTGTTCTTATTAAGGATTATATTGATGGGTTGCCTTTTACCGTTGCACATGATAATTTTGATGAATGTAATATGCTTGTGCTTGCTTCTCCTACCTGCAATTATTATGAGAGAGGAACTACATCTCCGCTTCTCTATGTTTCCAACACGATAAAATTGGAAGAAACTTCTTATGCTATGTATTGGCCTTTACTTGATGTGCATGAATTGTTCTTGTATGACATGTTGATGTATAAGAAGAGAGTTAGACTTCATAATTGCTTGATATATGTTACTTTGTGCTCACTACTAAATTCCAAATCGTTGCTAATTAAAATTGGCTTTGATATACCTTGGGATCCGGGTGGATCCATTACTTGAGCACTTTATGCCTAGCTTAATGGCTTTAAAGAAAGCGCTGCCAAGGAGACAACCCAGAAGTTTTAGAGATTAATTTTATTCTGTTGAGTGCTTTTATAAGGTTTAAAAACAAAAAATATAGATGGGAACTTAAAACTTCACAAAAAGAAAAGTGAAAGTGAGAGGGACGAGCATTGTGAAAGTGGGAGCTAGCCTTGAACTTTGTTCATGCCCATGGAAACTTTGTGATTCTCGATTACAGAAACTTCTCAACAAAAATAATTATCCCCTTTTACAAATCCATTGTATTATATCATGTGCCAAGATTTGCCTTTAGGATGATTAGATTGTTTGTTGGTATGTGCGGTGCAGGGACAGAAACTTTGGCTGTAGCGTGTGAATTTTCATTTTTTTATTGGACGTAAAATGTTTGTGAAGCATTTTGCACAATATTGCTACACAATTCGTTTATTTTTTCCTAATTTTTTAGAATTTTTGGAGTACCGAAAGTATGGTAGATGTTCAGATTGCTACAGATTGTCCTATTTAAGATAGATTCTGTTTTTGATGCATTGGTTTGCTTGTTTTGATGAAACTCTCGATTCTATTGGTGGTATAAGCCATAGAAAAGTTATATTAAAGTAGCTACAGTGCAAGAAAATATGAATTGGTTTGCAACAATACTTAGAGTAGTGATTTGCTGTGTTATACTAATGGATCTTACCAAGTATTTCTGTTGAGTCTTGTGTGGATGAAGTGATCAAAGATCGAGGAGGTCTCGATATGAGGAGAAGTAGGAGAGGCAAGAGCTCAAGCTTGGAGATTCCCAATGCACCCCAAGTAAATATCCAAGGAGACTCAAGTGTCTAATTGTAACACCCCGGATGTAACTTTCCATCTTTGTAACTCCAAATCTTGCCATTTCGGCCATGTGTTATGATATTCCCTCTGTGGTTGGGTTTTGTCTTTTGTTTTGTATTTTATTCATGACATGCATATCATATCAGGTCATCATGTGCATCTCATTTTGCATACGTGTTCGTCTCATGCATCCGAGCATTTTCCCCGTTGTCCATTTTGCAATCCGACACTCCCACATGCACCGGCGCACCCCCTCTTGTCTCTTTTCGTGTGCGGGTGTTAAACGTTCTCGGAATGGACCGAGCCTTGCCAAGTGGCCCTGGTATAGCACCGGTAGACCGCCTGTCAAGTTTCGGGTCATTTGGAGCTCGTTTGGTACTCCAACGGTTATCCGCATAACCGCAAAGGCCTCTTTTGAGTTGTAGCCCAACATCCCTCTAAAACAGCCCAATAACCCATCTAAGTCACTTCGATGCTCTCCGTCGTCGGATCACGATCGTGTGGGCGAAAACCGCACTCCATTTGGAGCCTCCTAGCTCCCTCTATCTATAAAAACACCTCCCCTCCGAAATTCCGGATCAAATCCACCCTAAACCCTAGCTTCCGCTTCCCTCATGCCGCCGGACACGTCCGGGCCGTGCAGGACGTGTCTGCGCCGCCGCCGCTCGGCGAACCAGGGCGCGACACATGGCACCCGGCCACCACGCGCCGCCCCGGCCCGCCGAGCCCGCAGCTGGCCCCCGCGGTCCATCTGCTCCGCGCCGCCGCCCACCCGGTCTCGCGCCTCCGCGCCGCCGCCCTCCCGGTCTCGCGCCGCCGTGGCCTGCTCCCCCACGCCCCCCGCCGCCGTCCAGCCGCCGGCCGCCGCCGGTCGCTGCTGCCGCGGGTCTCTGTGGCCGCCGTCGCGCGCCCCTGCCGCGGCCGCACCCCGCCGGACTTCGTCGCCGGTCGCCACCTCCTCTACGCCGGCCGCGCCCTCCGCCCTCGGCCCCAAGCTCTCCTCCTCCGGCCGTCCTCTCCGGCGAGCCTCCGGCCACTTCGTCCTCCGTGCGAGCCAGATCCAGATTGGATCTGTAGGGTTGACTTCTTCTCCCGCGAAATCCCCTAAGTTATTTTCTATCAGTAATTTTGTTGCATGTTCATCGCACCACAACTTTGCACCTGTGGCTCCGTTTTGGGCGTGAAGCATACCGAATTGTTCGTATCGACGAGTAAATCATTTCATCTCACTGCATCATTTCCATTTGAGCTCATCTTGATGCCCGAAATGCTGTTGGAAGAGGGCTATGTGATGTTAGTTTCAGATTGTTATCAGAACATGCACTTTTGTCATTTTTGCCATGATTGATGTGTGCATCTTATGTACTTGAGCCATACATGTGTTTTGAACTATGCCATGTCTTCTTTACATAGGAACTTGCCATGTATTTTTGTGATCAATGTGGTGACTAGCACAAGCATGCAAACTAGGCTTCGTGATATTGCTGATTTCAGTCCTTGTTCTGCTGATATTTTGATGCCATGTAAACATGATGCTACAGAGAGATCCATGCATATTTTGAGATACTTAAGTAAGGGTGTTTTGAACATATGAGTATGCTATATCCATCCATGCCCCTGGTTGCAATTATGGAGTAGCCTAGCATGTCATTTTCGTGCTCTACTTTTTCTTCAAAATGTTTCCTGGCAGATTGTTTACATGTTATTCAATTTTGCCAAGGTTGTTGTAGTTGATCCGTGTATGCTATGATGTTATTCTTGCCATGTATAGCTTCTATGCCATGTCTTCTTGATGGATGTATGCTTAGTTTATCATGAAATGCTCTGTACTGAGTGCATCGAGCTCGCGAAGATGCCTTCATAATTCTGCCAATGCCATGCTCCGTTTGCTGAATCTGTTAACGAAACTTGCTATGTTTACATGGGTGCCATCATATTTTTTGGTCCTTTTTGGCTCATGGTCACTAAGGGACTTTTGATCTATGCTTTGAGTAGAATCATGCCATTTCTTGTTTTGCTATTATAAGTTCCTGTAGCATGTTGATAACTTGCTATGAACATTGCTTCGTGATGCTGTTTATGCCATGTCCAACCTGATATTTTTTGCACTTTCACCATGCTTGTTTGAACCTGTTATGATGTGATTTAGCCGTAGCTCAGTGTTCCTATTTTGTTAAGCATCTCCTGTAGATCACTGCCATATGCTTTGTTTTTATGTTGGGGTGCTGCAGCATAGTTTCTTGTTGCATGCTAAGTAGCATCGTGCTGTTAATCGCAGATTTGTGTCATTCTTGTTTTGCTTGCCATTTGCAAACCGTGCATCCGTTCCCGGTGATCCTTATATCGATTTCAACCGAAATCATCTCATCTTTCCAGCGGAATACTTGGTTTGCCAAGTTGATGCCTTGTTCATCCTTTTTCCTCCCGGAGCACGCATACGCATTGCATATCACATCTCGCATACCATGACATGTATTGTATCATGTTGCTTGAGCATTGCACCGTGATTTATTGTGTTCCATTACTTGTGTTCTTGCTTTGGGTAGAGCCGGGAGACGAGTACGCGCACGAGGAACCTGTTGAGTACGCTTACGAGGATGAAGCCTTCGACAACTCTGAGAACCTTGCAGGCAAGATGACCATACCTTCGATATCACTTCTATCTTTGCTTGCTAGTACTCGCTATATCGCTATGTTAGATCTACCTGCCACTGTTTATCATGCCTCCCTATTGCCATGTCAAACCTCTAACCATCCTGTCCTAGCAAACCGTTGTTTGGCTATGTCACCGCTTTTGCCCAGACCCTCTTATAGCGTTGCTAGTTGCAGGTGAAGATGAAGTTTGTTCCTGGTCGGAACATGGATATTTTGGGATATCACAATATCTCTTGCTTAATTAATGCACCTTATATACTTGGTAAAGGGTGGAAGGCTCGGCCTTATGCCTGGTGAATTGTTCCACTCTTGCCGCCCTAGTTTCTGTCATACCGGTGTTATGTTCCTTGATTTTGCGTTCCTTATGCGGTTGGGTGATTTATGGGACCCCCTTGATAGTTCGCTTTGAATAAAACTCCTCCAGCAAGGGCCAAACTTGGCTTTACCATTTGCCACCTAAGCCTTTTTCCCTTGGGTTTTCGCGAGCCCGAGGGTCATCTTTATTTACCCCCCCCCCCGGACCAGTGCTCCTTCGAGTGTTGGCCCGAACTGAGCTGCCTGCGGGGCCACCTCGGGGAAACTCGAAGTCTGGTCTTACTCGTAGCTAGTCTCATCCGGTGTTGCCCTGAGAATGAGATATGTGCAGTTCCTATTGGGATTTGTCGGCGCATCGGGCGGCTTTGCTGGTCTTGTTTTACCATTGTCGAAATGTCTTGTGAACCGGGATTCCGAGGCTGATCGGGTCTTCCCGGGAGAAGGTATATCCTTCGTTGACCGTGAGAGCTTGTGATGGGCTAAGTTGGGACACCCCTGCAGGGTATATTATCTTTCGAAAGCCGTGCCCGCGGTTATGAGGCAGATGGGAATTTGTTAATGTCCGGTTGTAGATAACTTGACACTTGACTTCTTTAAAATGCATCAACAGCGTGTGTAGCCGTGATGGTCTCTTCTCAGCGGAGTCCGGGAAGTGAACACGGTTTGAGTTATGTTTGACTTAAGTAGTTTCAGGATCACTTCTTGATCGCTTCTAGCTTCTCGACCGTTGCATTACTTCTCTTCTCGCTCTCACTTGCGTATGTTAGCCACCATATATGCTTAGTGCTTGCTGCAGATCCACCATATTACCCCCTTTTCCTACCTATGAGCTTAAATAGTCTTGATCTCGCGGGTGTGAGATTGCTGAGTCCTCGTGACTCACAGATTCTACCAAAATAGATGCAGGTGCCGAGGATACCAGCGCAGATGGCGCAACCGAGCTCAAGTGGGAGTTTGACGAGGACCTTGGCCATTACTATGTTTCGTTTCCAGATGATCAGTAGAGGAGCCCAGTCGGGACGATCGGGGATCTAGCATTTGGGGTTGTCTTCTTTTCATTTGGATTTGACTATAGCCGGTCTATGAGTGTATTTGAATGATGTATGATTTTAATTTATGTATTGTGTGAAGTGGCGATTGTAAGCCAACTCTCTTTATCCCATTCTTGTTCATTACATGGGATTGTGTGACGATGACCGTTCTTGCGACAAAACCACCATGCGGTTATGCCTCTAAGTCGTGCTTCGACACGTGGGAGATATAGCCGCATTGTGGGTGTTACACTAATCTTGGGGATGCCCCGGAAGGCATCCCATATTTCTTGAACAAGTATCGATATGTGTTTTCTTCTTCGTTTCGTTCATGTGATATGTGCAAGTCTTGGAGCGTCTTTTATGTTTAGTTTTCATTTCTTTCTTTCTTTTATGTACCATGCTGGCATGAGATAGTCCATGGTTGATTAATAGAATGATCATTGCACTTCACTTATATCTTTTGAGTATGGCTTTATAGAGTGCTTCATGTGCTTCACTTATATCATTTGAAGTTTGGATTGCCTGTTTCTCTTCACATAGAAAACCGTTATTTGTAGAATGCTCTTTTGCTTCACTTATATTCATTAGAGCATGATATTTTGTAGAAAGAATTAAACTCTCATGCTTCACTTTTATCTATTCATAGAGACAAATGGAATTGGTCAATTGCATGGTTAGTCATAAAAATCCTACATAAAACTTGTGGATCACTGAATATAGTATGGTTGATTCCTTGCAATAGTTTTGAGATATAGAGATGATAATATGTGGGAGGTACTAGTGGATGATCATGTTTAGTAGGATTTGGTGTTAAGGTTTGTGATTTTCGAAGCATGCACGTATAGTCTCTCCTTATGCCAGGAAGTTGGAGCACAGTTTATCCTTGATTGTCTATCTTGGTGTGAAGGTCGGGGGCACGCGATGGTTAACTCCTACCAACCTCCCCCTTAGGGGCATGCGTAGTAGTACTTTGCTTCGAGGGCTAATAAACTTTTGCAATAAGTATATGAGTTTTTTTATGACTAATGTGAGTCCATGGATTATACACACTCTTACCTTTCCGCAATTTGCTAGCCTCTACGGTACCGTTCATTGCCCTTTCTCACCTCGAGATGTGGTGGAAACCTCGTCGGTGCATCCAAACCCCGTGATATGATACGCTCTATCACACATAAGCCTTATTATATCTTCCTCAAAAAAGCCACCATACCTACCTATTATGGCCTTTCCATAGCCATTCCGAGATATATTGCCATGCAACTTCCACCGCTTCCGTGAGGACTTGAGCATTCATTGTCATATTGCTTTGCATGATCACGTAGCTGATATAGTATTTGTGGCTCAGCCACCATTCATCATTTTTATGCATGTTACGCTAGATCATTGCACATCCTGGTATTGCTAGAGGCATTCATATAGAGTCATATTTTTTATAGGTATCAAGTTGTAATTTTTCTTTCTTTTGAGTTACAAGTAAATAGAAGTGTGATGATCATCAACTTTCATTATTAGAGCATTTCCCCAGTGAGGAAAGGATGATGGAGACTGTGATTCCCCCACAAGTAGGGATGAGACTTTGGACTTTATAAAAATAAAAATAAAAAAAAGGAGAAGAGAGAAGGGGCATACTAGTTCCACACTTGTGCTTCAAAGTAGCACCATGTTTTTCATATGGAGAGTCTCCTATGTTGTCACTTTCATATACTAGTGGGAATTTTTCATTATAGGATTAGATGCACGCCCACTTAGTTTTCATATGGACCTTTCATACACTTATAGCTCTTAGTGCATTCGTTGCATGGCAATCCCTACTCCTCGCATTGATATCAATTGGTGGGCATCTCCATAGCCCGTTGGTTAGCCGCGTCAATGTGAGACTATCTAACTCTTTTGTCTTATCTACATTTACCCCTACCATCATACTCTATCCCACCGATAGTGCTATATCCATGGCTTGCGCTCATGTATTGCGTGAGAGTGAAAATGCTGAAGAGCGTTAAAAAGTATGAACCAATTGCTTGGCTGACACCGGAGTAGTACATGATTTATACTTTGTGTTAAGAAGATAGAGCATGACAAGGCTATATGATTTTGTAGGGATAATGTTCTTTAGCATTGATATTTTGAAAGACATGATCATTTATTGGGATGCCTGAGTATTGATGTCTTTATGTCAAATTATAGACTATTGCTTTGAATCACTTATGTCTTAATATTCATGCCATGATTAGACATATGATCAAGTTTATGCTAGGTAGCATTCCACATCAAAAAATATCTTTTATATCATTTACCTGCTCGAGGAAGAGCAAGAATTAAGCTTGGGGGTGCTGATACGTCTCCATCGTATCTACAATTTTTGATTGTTTCATGCCAATATTATACAACTTTCACATATTTTTGGCAACTTTTTATATGATTTATTGGACTAACCTATTGATCCAATGCCCAGTGCGAGTTCCTATTTGTTGCATGTTTTTTGTTTCACAGAAAATCCATATCAAATGAAGTCCAAACGCGATAAAAATTTATGGAGAATTATTTTGGAATATTTATGATTTTGGGGAGGTGGAATCAATGCAAACGGGGGCCCACAGTGAGCACAACCCACCAGGGCGCGTCGGGCATCCTTTGGCACGCCCAGGTATCTTATGCCCTCCTCGAAGGTTGGTTGGGGACCTTCTTCTGGCGCAAGAAAGATAATTTATGGAAAAAATAGTGTAAATTTTTTAGCGAAATCGGAGTTACGGATCTCCGAGAATTTAAGAAACCGTGAAGGGCCAGATCTAGGGATCGTGAAACAGAAGACAACAGAGATGAAGATCCAATCTCGGAGGGGCTCCCACCCCTCCGCTGCCATGGCGGCCATGGACCAGAGGGGGAACTCTCCTCCCATCTAGGAGGGAGGCCAAGGAAGAATAAGAAGGAGGGGGGCTCTCCCCCTCTCTCCCGGTGGCGCTAGAGTGCCGCCGGGCGAGGGCGATCTACATCAACAATCTTGCTACCATCTACACCAACTTTCTCCCCCTCTATGCAGCAGTTTAACACCCCTTCTCCCGGCAGTAATCTCTACTTAAACATGGTGCACAACTCCATATATCATTTCCCAATGATCTATGGTTATCCTATGATGTCTGAGTAGATCTGTTTTGTCCTATGGATTAATCGTGATCTTGGTTGGTATGATTGTATATTTTATTTATGGTGCTATCCTATGGTGCCCTCTGTCTCGCGCAAACGTGAGGGATCCCTACTGTAGGGTGTTGCAATATGTTCATGATTTGCTTATGGTGGGCTGCGAGAGTGACAGAAGCTTAAACCCGAGTAGGTGGGTTGTTGTGTATGGGATAAAGAGGAATTGATACTTAATGCTATGGTTGGGTTTCACGACCTTAATGATCTTTAGTAGTTGCGGATGCTTGACAGGGGTCCAATCATAAGTGCATATGATCCAAGTACAGAAAGTATGTTAACTCATACCTCTCCCTCATAGATATGTTACAAGAATGATTACCGGTACTTGTTATCGATTGCCTAGGGACAAATGACTTTCTTGTTGACAAAAGCTATCCACTTATATTACCTTGCAATTTATTCATAGTTTTATTCTCGCAAAGTACTTCTAGTTTCATACTTGTTCTAGGTAAAGCAAACGTCAAGTGTGCGTAGAGTTGTATCGGTGGTCGATAGAACTTGAGGGAATATTTGTTCTACCTTTAGCTCCTCGTTGGGTTTGACACTCTTATTTATCAAAGAAGGCTACAAACGATCCCCTATACTTGTGGGTTATCAATGTACTTCGAGATGCTAGAATGTCATAGACGATTGCAACATTGGGAAGAGCACCTAATCTTGATTTAACCATGAGAGCTCACGCAAATAATTGACTATTGCACAATCAAAGCATGCAAACAACAAAGGGATAAACATCCTAGGCAGTTCATAAAAGCATGATATGGTATAGCCCTGGGCCGGGAATCATTTATGACCATCTTCAATCTTTTGTTGAAGCGTCGTGACGGCCAATATTTCGTTCTCGTGGCAACAATTTCAAAAATGCTGCCATGGAGGCAATTTTAGAAAACGTTGCCATGGCAACCATTTTAGAAAACATTGCAGTGGCACCAAATTAAAAAATTCTGCCATGGCACGATATTATAGCTCTTCGTCCTGCGCCTTAGTACACCTTCTCCATGTTGGGGTCCTCCTGTATGCTTGCAATCGTCACATATAACCTGCTAGCCATCTCTATGATATTTATATTAACGAGGCAATCTCGTGGCTCCAGCCATCATGCCGTGACATGCATGCCACTTAACATTACAACATATGACCATCTCATACATAAACTCATTATCATGACGAAGCCTATCTCACATCATATGCATGCTCTGTAAAAGCAAGTTAGACGCCCTCTAATCGGTTTTAACAAATTTTAGTTACACGGTTAACCAGATTTAACAATAATAATATCTACCTACATCCACAATATAAGGCGATAATTATTAATGCTAGATTAAGTTTCTTGTTGTGTGAGGAAAGAGACTTAATTAAAATCTCTCGCCCAACACTAAACTTCGTCTAATACGTATGACCCCCTTCAAGATCATCCATCTTTGGCACCCTCTCATGTACGCCAAGGTTCACTATTCTCGACTATGATGAAGCCCAAGGAACTATTAGCAGATCATCGACAGCCAAAGCCGATCGATTGTCAGAACCTTGTAAGAAAGCTACATCATACCATCAATAAACTGAAGCAAAGCAACACTCGAGGCAAACATAGTAAGAACATCAACCCTCACATCCACATGTGATTTAGATCACAACCTACACCTACTCATTCAACTGCTCCGAAGCCAATAATGGTAAACATAGTAGAAAACAAAAATAATCGTGCCTACGCACACCCAAGATCAATATGAAGATGCATGCTCCTTGTGAGCTATGTTGGGATTTCCTCGAAGAGGAGAGGATGATGCGGTACATTAGAGATAAGTATTTCCGTCAATTAAGAACCAAGGTTATCAATCCAGTAGGAGAACCACACAATATCTCCTTAGTAGTACCTACACACAAAATAACAAATACTTGCACCCAACATGAACAAGGGGTTGTCAATCCCTCAACGGTTAATTGCAAGGACCAAATCTTGTAGAGATAGATAGATAGAACAAAAATACAAAATAAAATAAAGTAAATAAAATAAAATTGCAGCAAGGTATTTTGGATTTTAATATATGATAAAATAGACCCGGAGGCCATAGTTTTCACTAGAGGCTTCTCTCTTGAAGATAGCATACGTTGGGTAAACAAATTACCGTTGGGAAATTGATAGAAAAGAGAATAATCATGATGATATCCAAGGCAATGATCATGTATATAGGCATCACGTCCGAGACAAGTAGACCGACTCCTGACTGGATCTACTACTATTACTCCACACATCGATCGCTATCCAGCATGCATCTAGAGTATTAAGTTCATAAAGAATGGAGTAATGCCTTAAGCAAGATAACATGATGTAGACAAAGTAAACTCAATAATATGAATAAACCCCATCGTTTTATCCTTAATGGCAACAATACAAATACGTGTCTTGTCCCCTTCTGTCACTGGGATATAGATCACTGCAAGATTGAACCCATCACAAATCACCTCTCCCATGGGAATAAAAATCAATCTAGTTGGCCAAACCAAATAAACGGATCGGAGAGAAATACAAAGCAATAATAATCATGCATAAAAGAGTTTAGAGAAAACTCCAATACTATTCATAGATAATCTGATCATAAACTCAGAATTCATCAGGTCCCAACAAACACACCCCAAAAAGGATTACATCAAATAGATCTCCAAGGACATCGAGGAGAATGGTGTATTCAAGATCAAAGATAGAGAGAGAGAGAGAAGAAGTCATCTAGCTACTAGCTATGGACCCGTAGGTCTATGGTAAACTACTCACACATCATCAGAAGGGTAGCAAGGTTGATGTAGAGCCCCTTTGTGGTCAATTCCCCCTCCGGCAATGTACCGGAGAAGGCCTCCAGATGGGATCTCTCGAGAACAGAAACTTGCGGCAGCAAAAAAATTATTTCATGTGGCTCTCTGGTGTTAGGGGAATATTTGATAATTTATAGAGGCGGAATTAGGTCAAGAGGTGCCATGAGGGACCCGCAAGTGTAGGGGGCGCGTCTCTCGAGCTTATCGCTCCCTCGTGGCTCGTCGGGTCTTCTCCCGAACCTTCTAGGGTCTCTTCTGGTCCATAAAAAATTAATCCAAAGTTTTTTCCTCTGTTTGGACTATGTTTGATATTGATTTCCTAAAAAGCCAAAATCAAGCAAAAAACAACAACTAGCACTGGGCACTAGGTTAATAGGTTTGTCCCAAAAATTGATATATAATTCCATATAAAACATCCAATATTGATACTATAATAGCATGGAACAATCAAAAATTATAAATATGTTTGAGACGTATCAAGCATCCACAAGCTTAATTCCTGCTCATCCTCGAGTAGGTAAATGATAAAAACAGAATTTTTGATGTGGAATGCTACCTATCATGTTCATCATGTAATCTCTCTTTTGTGGGATGAATAATACGATCTGAATGATTCAAAGCAATAGTCTATAGTTCGACTTAAAAACAATAATAATAAGGCATACCAACAAGCAATCATGTCTTTTGAAATATCAATGCTAAAGAACGTTATCCCTACAAAATCATATAGCCTTCTCATGATCCATCTTCTTAACACAAAGTATTTGTCATGCACAACCCCGATGACAAGCTGAGCAATTGGTTAATACTTTTTAATGCGCTTCAGCTTTTTCAACCCCCACGCAATACATGAGCGCAAACCATAGATATAGCATTATGGGTGGAATAGAGTACCGTGGTAGGAGAAAAAAAAGAGGAGAAAGTCTCACATCAACAAGGATAATCAACGGGCTATGGAGATTCCCATTAATTGATGTCAATGCAAGGAGTAGGGATTTCCATGCAACGGATGCACTAAGAGCTGTAAGTGTATGAAAGCTAAAAAAACTAAGTGGGTGTGCATCCAACTTTCTTGATCATGAAGACCTCATGCATTTGGGGAAGCCCATCATTGGAATATAGAATCCAAGTTCTGTAATGAAAAATTCCCACTAGTTATATGAAAGTGAAAGCATATGAGACTCTCTATATGAAAAACATGGTGCTACTTTGAAGCACAAGTGTGGAAATGATAGTAGCATTGCCCCTTCTCTCCTTTTCTCTCATTTTCTTTTCTTTTTTCTTTTTTTCTTTTTTCTAGGGCTCTTTTTGGCCCCTCTTTTTTTCCTCCAGAGTCTCATCCCGACTTGTGGGGAAGTCATAGTCTCCATCATCCTTTCCTCACTTGGGACAATGCTCTAATAATGAATATGATGATAAACACGCTTCTATTTACTTACAGCTCAAAAATTACAACTTGATACTAGAATAAAATATGACTCTATATGAATGCTTCTGGCGAGGATGTGCAATGATCTAGCATAACATGTATAAAAAATGATGAACGGTGGTTGACCCACAAATATTATGTCAGCTATATGATCATGCAAAGCAATATGATAATGATGATGCGTGTCATAAAAACGGAATGGTGGAAGTTGCATGGCAATATATCTCGGAATGGCTATGGAAATGCCATAATAGGTAGGTATGGTGGATCTTTTGAGGAAGATATAAGGAGGCTTATGTGTCATAGAGTGTATCATATCACGGGGTTTAGATGCACCGACAAAGTTTGCATTACATCTCAAGGTGAGAAAAGTCAATGCACGGTACCGAAGAGGCTAGTAAATTGCGGAAAGGTGAGAGTGTGTATAATCCATGGACTCACATTAGTCATAAAGAACCCACATACTTATTGCGAAAGTTTATTAGCCCTTGAAATAAAGTACTACTCCCGCCATCCCATAATACAAGGTGTTAGTACATCCAATATGTGAGTATATTTGATGTAATAACGTCTTATATTATGGGACAGAGGGAGTACTACACATGCCCTAGGGGGATAGATTGGTAGGAAAAGACCATCGTTCGTCCTCGGCCGCCACTCATAAGGAAGACAATCAATAATAAATCATGCTCCAACTTCATAGCATAATTGGAGACTATACGTGCATGCTTTGGGAATCACAAACCTTAATACCAATGTTCTTACTAAACCACAATTACTCCCTAGCACAACCCACATCACTAAAGAAAAGACACATCCATGACATTTTGGGCCGAATGATTTTTGTGTGTGTCATGCTTATTAAACATCTATGACGATAATTGTGACAAAGCCCGGTATCATCACAGATGTGGTCGGATCCTACTTCTATGACAAAAATGGGCTTTTCATCCTGGGCGGGCCGGAGACACACCTGCATGACATTCTTTGGGCCATCCATGACAGAAAAAACCGTGGTAGAAGCGAGGGCGAGGAAAATATCGGGGAGTTCCTGGTTGTGGTGGGTGGTCGGCAATGTGTGATGCACGGAGGGATTGCACATTTCTCTCATACATGTACGCGCATCGGTGCGAGGCATTGGGCTCTAACTGAACTCGAGTGATTGCACTGGGTACGCGTTACTGAACCCGAGCGATCGATCGATCCCTCGCTGTTAACTGAACCCGATCGAGCAATTCCTTCGCTACTGCTGCTAACTGAAGCCGACGGAACCTGCTCCCTCTTGATGAGCAGTGAGTGTTGTTAGGGGTGGGATGAACAGTTCCCGGTGGGGGTTGGATGAACAGGATCCCGTGGTAGTAGAGGCCATTGCCGCTGGATGAACAGGACCCCGATCAAGCCGATTGGGGGTGGATGAACAAGACCCCATGGAGGGTTGGTTGAATAGTAGCCAGTGGAGGGCTGGATGAACAGTAGCCCGTGGAGGGCTGGTTGAACAGTAGTCGGTGGAGGCTGGATGAATAGGAGCCCATGGATGAACAGTAGCTGGTGGAGGCAGGTGGGAGACGTCATGGATGGACAGTCGCAGGTGGAGGGTGGAGGAGGTCGACGGTGGATGAACAGTAGCCCGTGGAGGCTGGAGCGAGGCAGTAGACGATGGATGAACAGTATCCTGTGGAGTCCCATTTTGCAGTACGCCACACCCCTCCTAATGAACAGGACCCTAGTTTCAACTGTAGGAGGTCGAAGAGAAGTCTGTTTCCTCTGTTTTGCGGTACGCCACACCCCTCCAGATCAACAGGACCCCATTTGGACCATAGGAGTTTGAAGAGAAGTCTGTTTCCTTCATTTTGCTGTACGCCAGACCCTCCTGGTGAACAGGATCCCGTTTTGACCATAGGCGGTCGAACAGAAGGCCGTTTCCTCCATTCCGCGGTATGCCAGGCCTCGTTTTGGCTGTTCCGTCCAAGTCGGTTGGCTCACGATGAACAAGATACATTCTGTTGCCTCCCAGTGAACATGACACCGTTCCTTCGTTCTGACCCAGCCGGTTGGCTGCTGATGAACAGGTCGTCGTCGCTACTCTCCGCTGCCTCTCCATGTACATGAGCCCTGGCCGTACATATGCGCGAGTAGGTGGTCATATTTACTTTCTTGCACCCTTGTATGTATGTACGTGTACATGATATAGATGAGGCAGCATGACATGCTATGTCTGCGCGTCTACTATGACCCGTGCCCTTCCTTACTCGGCCACGGTTCAATGCTGCAGCCTACAGACAGACAGATCGACCAGTATGTACATACACGTTCGCGACCAGATAGACAAACCTACATATGGTTTGACCGGGTGGGTCCCAGCTTTCAGGGAGGTAAGGAGGCACTTCCTTGCGTGCGAAGATATAGCTGGTGGGTCCTAGCTGTCAGGGGGAGAATCATATTTTTTGCCCATAATATGGACACACTTCCTTGTGTGCAAAGATGTAGCTGGTGGGTTCCAGCAGTTAGGAGCAGGCAGCACGACTAACGCTGGTTTGGGTGGCTGGAGTAAGAAGACCAGAGGTTGAAGAAGCACTACGGCCGTTGGATGGACATTGTATGGTCACTGGAGCTTCAATCGTTCATGTTCACTAAGTTGACAAAGCCCTTCGTCCTCGTCAGTAGGCCCACAAGTCATCCTCCAACTACGGTGGGTCCTAGATAGCAGGGGGGTATTCATTTTTTTGTGCGTAATAAGGAGGCACTCCTTCCGTGCAAAAATATAGCTGGTGGGTCCGAGCTGTCAGCAGGAGGAACGTTTTTTTCATGAAATACATAGGCCATTCTGGTGGGTCCCTGCTGTCAGGTGGAGGAATCATTAATTTGCACGTAATAAGGAGGCACTTCCTTGTGTGCGGCCGTGGACCCAGTTGTTAGCCTCTCCATGTACAGTCCTCTTCCGATGGATGTCGTTCATTGACCATGTTGACCACGCCACGCCGAGAGCACCAGGGCGGTGGACGACAGCGAGGCCTAGGAAGGGAACGACCTGGAGTCCGAGAAGACTTGACAGTGGTTGCCCACGCGGTGGGGAGTACGAGGGTTTAGTGGTTTGGCTGCCATTGCCGTAAAATAACAGGAGGTGTGGGTGAGTAGAGGAATGGCCTGGCCAGCGATGGAGTAGGGTGGGGCGGTGCGGCCTTTACGGCAGCACAGCCGTCCATGGTAGGCGGGAGCAGGCAGTCCCACCGGCGTTGGTTTGGGCGGCTGGAGCAAGAAGATCAGATATTGAAGAAGCAACATGACTATTGGATTAACATCCCACAGTCACTGCTGCTAGAATCGTTTGTGGATTAAGTTGACAAATCCTTTCATACGCGCCAACCTAGTAGATCCACAAGTCAGCCTCCAAATCTGTCCCAAACAACATACAGCCCGAAATTTCTAGCCAAATTCAAATTAATTTAAAGACTAAACATACCTGAATTCAAATCCAATGAAATATTACCCACACAAAACAATGAAATTTAAAATATCAAAATTCGAAAGAAAAAATATTTTGGAACTAATTGCTTATTTGCTGTATTTTTTTTCATTTTACAACCCATTTATTATTACTTATAGCCCATTTCTTATTAATTATAGCCCATATTCTGGGCATGCCCGAATGCATCCCTCCTCGTCTTAAAAGATTTTTGGCCCACCAGGGCGTAGAAAACCAAGTAGGCTTACGTTGGTTATTCTGCAAAAAAACAAAATAGCTGGGCTAGCCATTTTCAAAAAGGAAAAAAACAGGGCTGGTCATGTGGTAAACATATGAAATAAAACCCTGGGCTAGACGGGCCACAGCTCCCGCACAACCCAGTTGATACCCTTCTCTGTCCCGAATTTTTTTACTGCGCGCGCTGTTGGGTCCTGGGTGTCTGCCGCTCCTTGTGCAGTTATCTCTCTTATTGACTACGTTGACAGTGGTGCGCCACCCATATGTGAGGAAACCATCAGGAGGAACCCTTTTCCTTCTTGTAATAAAGGAGGCACTTTCTTGCCTACTGCCATGATCCTGGTGGGTCCCTACTGTCATCCTCACCATGTACAGTCATCTCCTTATTCCTCTCGGTTGTTGACCATGTTAACAACACCGGAGTGCAACTCCGCGATGAGAGAACGAAGGCGAAGGACGATGGTGAGGCCTCGGACGGGAACGAACAGGAGCCGGGGAAGATGTGTAGAGTTTTAGGGTGCGATGTGGCCATGATGCGTGCGCGGCAGCACAGCCAGCCGTGGGAGGCGGGGGCAGGCGTCCGGCCAGCATTGGTTTGGCTTTGGCGACTGGAGGAAGAAGAGACGGAAGAAACATGACAAAAATTGAATGTCAATCCAATGGTCAAGGTTGGCACAATCGTTTGTTGACTAAGGTGACACCAAGTAGCATACTTTTTTATATATAGGAAGAAAAGAAAAATTGGGCTCGTTCGCCTGATAACATTCCCGAAACTGCGGCTGTTCGATCTTGCGTTGCAACTAAAACTACGAGGAAAATGTGTTTGTCTACCCTCCTCCTCCCAGGGAACATTCGCCACATAAGTGACTAGCACCCTTGGTTTTCAACCGAGAGGTCTTGGGTTCGGGTCCCAGGAACTCTGAATTTTGTCCTCCTTCCTTCCTCGCAAGAAAAGAAGGAAAATCAAAGACAAGGCGTACAGAACAGGCTAGTGTACCAGTAAAGAGGCGTTGGTGAGTTTTAGGAAAAAGAGAGACATGCTCCTTGCTGGTTCCCATCCAAACCTAGACTATATATGGTGCTATGCTACTCTGCAAGTAATGAAACTGATATATCCAATGTTCACTTCTCCTCTTCTCTACTTACTCTGCCTAGCATCAGAAGCTCTTGTCGCAACAACCATGTCCGCTGGCTGCTCCTCCACCTGCTCTTCAGCAGGCAACAACTAGATATGCGCCAAGTTGCCACCCGTACCATCGCCTGTGGGTCTCATCACACCTCTGCCGGCACACGCACCGTAGCCGGTTGCTCATCGCAACCCGTTGCCGTTGGTGTGGTGCCACTGCTACAAATCACGCAGAGTCATCAGCCGCATCTCAACCACAATCCTCAACCCTGGCCGAGTCTTCTACAAATGCCCGAATCATGGGGTAATAATATGTTTAAGTGTTGTTCCGTTGCTTTCAGTTGCTGATTTTTTAATAGTTTGGTTGATGATCTTCCAATTTGATTCGTGCAGAAAAGGGAAGATTCGTGTGATTTGTATTTCTGGGAAGTTGCTGATGTGGGGGAATGCAACTATGCTGATTATTTTGTGAGCCGAGGAATCCCAATATCGGCAGGTTGGGGTGTTGGACAAGTACCTGTAGGAATGACAGAAGAGGAAGATGCAGAGCAGAAGGTTAAAGATGCAGTTCCTCTGATCATGGCCAAGCAACTACTGCTGAACGACCTTGACAGCAATGAGGAGATGAAAGACCATGTGAAGATAATGGGCTAAATCGATGTGTTCTGTAGGATGATATTCTCTTTATTTGCTATGTACGTAGCACTCGTGATGTATTCAGTGGCTATGACATGAGCACTTTGCTGAAACTAGTAATGAATGAGACCTGTTTAGAAGGCTGGGCGTACTATTGTGAACATCTAATGATTTATATTAACGGAAATGAGGGGGGGGGGTATCCCCTTTTGCTCATAGATAAATAAATAGCAGAGTCCCTTTTGCTAATAAATAAATAAATTAGCAGAGGCCCTGTCTGATCAACTTTGTTCCCATTCGAAGACGTCGAGCAAATTGCAGTCCAACAACAAACTATGTCATCAAGTACAAGTTTCATAGCCAAATATGAGTACAACTAAACAACAATGTCATCATGTTTTAGTCGTCATACAATCACCAAACACAAATCAACAGACATAATTAGTGATATTCTCATAGCAAAATACTAAACAACAAGTTCATTAGGTTTCAGTTGTCATAGCAAACACAATTTCACATAGTAGATGAAAAACGTCTTCTGACAGGCAAATACGACAAAAAAAATCTAATCATCATCCACAGCAGCAACGTGAACATCTTCGGCATGTGTATCAGTCTAAATCGTAATTCCCCCCAGTGTCTTCTTCTTCATCATCCTCAATGTCCTCGAACGTTGGCGTCTTATTGATCAATTCTCGTATGTCCACAGCCCGACAGGCAATCTTTTCGCCAGCGCCATTGATGTGATGGTTCTCAAATATATTAGGAACATATATGGAATCTTCTACATCAGGAGATGTGTAAGCATCATCTTGTTGTGCAACTTCATTAAACGAACTCCTCTGCTCAAATCTTTGCAATACTCTCCAGTCATTGCTACGTGCAAATATGTCTTCGAAGAAAAATATCTGTGTTGTTTGATTTGCCAAAATAAAAGGCTTGTAGGTCTGGTACGCCACCTTGACATTGATGGATTTGAATTAATCATCAGCTCTGGATTTTGCGATCCTGGAAAACAGGTTATACCAACGAAAGCACAACAGAACCACACAACGATTAAACTCGAAACTAGAGATATACTACAATTGAACAATGTCTGTTATGTTATCATACATTGCAGTTGTCTCTTCGCCATACTTATCCATGCTCATGATGGCACTATTTTGTGTCTTCCTGCCTTCATCGCGTGCAAGGGTGTTGTAGCGCACATCCCCAACAATGCAAGATTCATAATGTCTTACCCGAGTATTCATTAGCTGCCTACCCATCCTCCCGCATATTCTTAACTTGTGGTTAGAAAATAGACAAGTTGTTCATCTTATGTACTCAATATATTAAAAAATTGACAGTGCAATTCAAAAGCTTACACGGCTTTTGAACATTTCGCAAATCCTGCCATAACCAGTTTGTTAATGTTTCTTGGATTTTGCGGCAGTAACTCCTTTTTGTAGATGCTGCACAACATAGTGATCATGTCAAACATCTAAATATATAAGAATGTGCTGCAAGTTTAGTAGATTACGATGTATAAGATGTAGTACTTAGCACTTACTCGATATAAGGTAGAATTTCAGGACAGTTATTCAACACATACCAAACCATTTTGTCTAAATCTTTAGGTTTGTCGTCTTGTCGACTCTTCCCTATAACTCAAACAGAACAATCAAAAACATTGAGCCCGGGATTGTCTTCACCCACCTCTTTGCTAAATTGATCAGCTGTTTCAACGTATTTTGAGCAGAATGTCAATGCTTATATAGCAATATAGGACTCTACAATGGAACCCTTGGGTCTAGCTCAGTTCCTAACATAGCCCTTGAAAGTGCCTAGCCGCCTTTCAATAGGGTACATCCAACCATACTGTACTGGACCTCTAAGTAGTGCCTCATCAGGTAGATGAACAACCAAATGCACCATCCCATCAAAGAAGGCTGGAGGATATATCTTCTCAAGGTCGCATAGAATAGTTGGTATCTTGTCTCTAAGACGCTTCAAAGCATCTATCTTGATATTTCTACTACATAGTTCTCTGAAGAATTGTCCCAACTCTGCAACTGCTCTATATAAGTCAGGGTGGCCCAATCCTCTAAGGATAACATGTATAACCCTTTGAAGTAGGACGTGGCAATCATGAGTTTTCAACCCTTGTACCTTGTTTTCATCTGCACTGACTCTCCTTTCAAGGTTGGAAGAAAATGCATGTGGGAATCTCACACGTGATAGGACCTTGCAGAATTCTTTTCTTTTTACCTTGACCAAGACATACACAACTGGTGCCATATCCCATGGTTTACCTTCATCTTCCACCTGCAAATCCTTCCTGATACCTACGTGTGTCAAATCAATCCTAGATTATAAGGTATCTTCCGTCTTGCCTTCAATATTGAGAAGTGTGTTGATAATGTTGTCACATATATTTTTCTCAGTGTGCATCACATCAAGATTATACCGCAGATCCTTATCTTTCCAATACTCCAAGTCTCACAAAGTGGACCTGCGGGTAAACAATATTCTCTCTTCTACCCTGCCATGCTTCCTTTTGCAACTACCATTATCAGGATGGTTTCCTAGTGTAATATGCCTGAGCTTCTCTAATTCCACTTGCAACTTATCGGCGGTGAGCCTCTTTGGCTCATCACGGTTTTCATGTGTTGCATTGAACACATATCTTCGGTATTTTGTAGGACACGGCTTGTCCTTGGCAAGGAAGGGCGGTTTCCAATGTAACAGATCTTGCTAAGTATTGCGTATGACAGCGATTCCTATCACAGTGAACACATGCATTGTAACCAAGTGTCGTTCGCCCTAACATAGTTCCCAAAGCCAGATAATCATGGATGCACCAAATTATAACAACACGCAGAAAGAAATCAGCTGGTGGGCTGCTATATAGGTCTCAAGTGAGAACACTCCTCCATAGCTGTTGAAGTTCCTCCACAAGAGGCTCCATGAATAAATCAAAATCCTTTCCATGACTTTTTGGACCTGGGATGAGCAAGGCCATCATGTAGTTTGATTCTTTGGTGCAGACATTTGGAGGCATGTTGTAAGGGATAACAAGCACTAGACACATGCTATATGTGGCGCTCTGGTGGCCAAATGGGTCAAATCCATCCGAAGCTAAGCCAAGTCTAATGTTTCTCGGGTCAGCAGCAATTTTTGTGTGTTTCTGATTGACGCTTTTCCAGTCACTACCATGAGATGGATGGCTCATTACATTCTGATCTTTTTACTCCTGATTCCTAGAATGCCACAGTACATCCTCTCTTATTTCAGCATCATGAAACAACCTCTGCAATCTTGGTATAATTAGAAAATGTCTCAGAACATTATGAGGAATCCTCTTCACATCATCGCCATCTTTCCATCTTGATGATTTGCATTTTGGGCATTCACTTAAGTTGACATAATCCTTCCGAAATAGAACACATTTATTCTTACAAACATGGATCATATCATATCCAATTCCAACTGCACGAAGGAAATTCTTCATTTTACTGTAGGTGTGTGGCAGCTCAGACGCATCTGGGAAAGATTTGCGGAAAGCAGCCAACATCGCATCGAATGATTTGTTGGTCATCCTCTCATATGTCTTCACCTGAAGAAAGGTGACCATATCTGAGAATACTGACAGCTTATTTCCTGGGGTGACAGCCATGTTGGGGACACACATAATAGGTAGGCACATGAAGGGTCAAAGATCATAAAGCATGGGGTCCAGATATCATATGGGCCCAGAGCATCACTCGGCAATCGACAAACCATCCACTCGGATGGCAACAACCACTCGGATCATAGCACTCCATCCGATGAACTCATTCCACTCGGAGTACCTGATCTCACTTGGATATGCAAACACCAACAATCGACAGGGCACTCGAAGCATCATCTTAGTAGTAGCCCGAGTTATGGCATTAACACCCTCACTTTGTAACATAAGAGGCAAGGGGGTGGCACACTCTATATAAGCCACCCCCACCACTAGACGGGGGGCTCTTTTTCTTCTACTTCTCTCTTCCTCTCTATTCTTCGGACTTAGCTCATGCATGGGGATCCGTTCTCCTCTCTCGCTCACACACATTGTAATCTCCGGATACATACTCCGATGAAACAAAGCCTCTCTAGAGCACGAGACGTAGGGTTGTTATCTCCACCGTGAGAGGCCCGAACTCGCTAAAACCACCGTGTAACCCATTTGCATCTCGATAGATCATGCTCCTTTACCCTATCCCTTATTATTGTCGGAATAGTTCCCACGACAGTTGGCTCCCACCGTGGGGCTTGGCGTCAATCGAGCCGTGATGTGGATGGTTATTTCTTCAATCACGTTGCGCTTCTGCACCATTCACATGTCATCTTCGATCTCATCTGCGAACGCCACGCCACTCCCTCGTGCATGGCCGACGCACATGCGGACAAGTAGGCGAAGAGATCGGACACGTCCGATCATTGGGGCGGTGGATAGCTATGCCGTGTTCGTCGGCCCTGCGCCGCACTTGACGGCCTCAACCGCACTCCCCGGCCCATCATCGGGGCCGCCCGCCCTGCGATGCGCTCGGTAGCCCTGCGCCACAGGTGCCACTAAGCGGCGTGCTCGCCGGCCCTTGCCTACATCACCGGTAGCACATGCTACCACAACACATGTGCCTCCTTCGTCTGCTTCGTCTACATCGAAGAGTACGTACCCCACAATCCCTACTGCATAACGTGGGCTTCATAATTCTTCGTGTAGTTGGTTGGTCATTTCGTTGAGGTAATCACCTCATTAAGCGGCCAATTAGGCGCACTGGGCGCGCTCTCTCTTTCTGCGTACATGGTCTTTTCGCATGCCCCAATAGCCACTATGCATAATTACTAGAATTACTAGATGCGTCTGTACCAAAAAGTTATGCCGCACATGCATGTATCTTCGCATGCTCCACTCGGGTTGACTCAGGCATGCTTCCGTGCACTCCCGTATGGTAGTGCTAGTGCATGCATGCGCTCAATTGGCAAACACACTTGCCCAAGTGCAATTCATGGGCCAGTTACCATTTCATTAAGATAATCACCTCATTAAGCGGCCAATTAGGTGAGCATTTTTTGGCACCAATTACTTGTTTACTACAGCCAAAACTAACGCGCTCATTTTATTACTTCCCCTCTTACCGCGGCAGTTATTAGTGCACACATGCATGCACTATAACCAACGGGCTATAAGTCCTTCCAAAAGGCATCAACTTAGGGGCGTTTTTGGTCAGCAATAAATATTCATGGCTATACTTGCTATACTAACTTGCAGGGTCACTCGTCCCGTCGTCGTCTCCGGACAGCACAGTAATTCACTCGGACGGACATGTATTTTGCTCTGGCGAGTAACACGATGACATCCAGGTTAACTCGGATGAAGGTTGCATCAAGACGACTAACATGCAGTGACTCGACCGCCCGTGCGTCATCACTCGGTTGGTCACCTCATCACCAATCGGCCGCCCAGTGCGTCGCCACTCGGCTGGTCACCTCATCACCACTTGGCCACCCCGCGCGTCACCACTCAGTTGGTCACCTCATCACCACCCGGCCGTCCCGCGCGTCGCCACTCGGTTGGTCACCTTATCACCACTTGGCCGCCCCGCGCGTCGCCACTCAGTTGGTCACCTCATCACTACTCGGCTGTCACACCCAATATGCGATCCTATCGAAATCAAAGGTCCTACAAAGGATAGAGCCGCATATTGAAACACTTTACAAGGTGGATATCATTACATCGTACCATTACATAATAGATGGGAATACATACAAAAGACATACAATGCCATATGAATACAACAACATCATACATAAGAACAACATCAGACTACAGATGAAACACAAAAAGAAACTCAAAGGACATCCACCCTGCTAGCCTAGGATGCCGACCAGGAACCTATCCCCTGAACAAAGAAGAAGTAGAAGAAGAAGAACTCCAAAACAAGAAAACATCGCTGTCATGTCATGATCATCACATTACCTGTACCTACAACTTTTGTTGTAGTAATTTGTGAGCCACGAGGACTCAGCAATCCCATTACCATGGGTATCAAGACTAGCAAAGCTTAATGGGTATGGAATGGTTAAGTGGTGAGGTTGCAGCAAGCGACTAAGCAATGTATGGTGGCTAACTTACGAGTACAAGAATAAGATGAGAATATACACAAATGGTCGAAAATAGTAATGATCACTAAGTGATCCTGAACTACCTACGTTCAAACATAACCCCACCGTGTTCTCTTCTCAAACTCACCCAAAAAGAGACATCATGGTGACACACACAGTTGGTGTATTTTAATTCAAGTCTGGTGTCAAGTTCTCTACAACCGGACATTAAAAATTTCCATCTGCCAAATAACCGCGGGCACGAATCTCAAAAGTTTAAACGCTGCAGGGGTGTGCCAACTTAGCCCATGAAAAGCTCAGGATCCGCGGATACAATCCTCCATCGCGGGACATCCGATCAGACTCGAGATCACGGTGCACAAGACATTTCGACAATGGTAAAACTAATCCAGCAAGACCTCCCGATGTGCCGACACCCTGATAGTAGCCGCGCGTATCTCGTCTCAGGCCACGACGGATGAGCTAAGCGTACAGGGACCAAAATACCCCAAGTTGCCAAGGGGCGGTCCCGCACGGTGCTCTAGTTTGGGACCAACACGATCAGCACTGGCCCCCTGTTTATGTGGAATTACTCCTCAGGTTCATGATGCCCTATGCCAATTAATTAATTAATTCAGTGTTATTACGTAGGCAAATGTTAAAACCAATGTCGGGCCTTGCTGGAAGAGTTTTTATTCTAAGCAAACTGTCAAGAGGGGCCCATAAACCCTCATCGATCGTGTTAGGGATGCAAAATCAAGGAACATAACACCGGTATGACGGAAACTAGGGAGGCAAGAGTGGAACAAAACGCCAGGCATAAGGCCGAGCCTTCCACCCTTTACCAAGTATATATGTGCATTAATTAAAATAAGAGATATTGTGATATCCCATGATATCCATGTCCCAACACCGAACAACCTGCAACTGCACCTGCAACTAGCAACGCTCTAAGAAGGGTTGAGCAAAGCGGTAACATAGCCAAACAACGGCTGCTAGGATGGTGGAAAGGTTAGAGGTTGTTTCATGGCATATAGGGAGGCTTGATAAACAAGTGGTAGGAAGCGCGACATAGCGATAGCATCAAGACAACTAGCATAGCAATTATAGTAGTGAGATCCAGGGTAACAGTCATTGTCGGTGTACCAAAATAGGGGCGCTCTTTTTTACCCCTTATTCATGCACGGGCAGTCAGAGCCGCGCCCACGGCCACACTTAAACAGGGCAGAGACAGGAAATTAGAGCCACAACACAGAATCAAAGAAACGCCAAGATAGAAACATAAAGAAGAAAGAAGGCGAAGTGGTCTCCCCCGGCAAGATCCTTGGCGGGCGCGGCCTCCAGGGCCCCGGCAAGGGCCCTGCCGAGGCAGCCTACCCGACGCCAGCAGAGCGCACTACCCTTGAGCCCCAGCTCCTCCAGCGCCTCCAACCATGTTGGGAAATGGGCTCGGGAGGCGCCTCCATGATGGCATGTAGATCTTTGTGAAGACAAGGATAACACTCCAAATCAGAGGAGGAATAGAAGATGACGATCCTCGGCGAGATTCTTGCTAAGGAAGACCACAAGACCCCCGGCAAGATCCTTGCCGGGGACGACTGCAACGCCACGGCAGGACCCTTGCTGGGGCCCCGACAAGGCCCTTGCCGAGGGCGTCCGCGAGGCCGCAACCAGGTCCGCACCCGCCAAGCTTCTACCCACAATCCCATGCAGCTGCCAGCCCACCAGTCGGGCAGGCACCTGCGTGTCGACGCAAGGCTCCTCTGCCAACTCAGCACATGCCTACGTGGTGCCATGCAAACCTTCATGAAGGCCCTACCACCGCGCCACCTCAGCTGCCTACCAGCTTACATGGCACTGACCGCCTCGCTGGCCTAGACGCGTGTCAAGGTAGGGCGAAGCGGCGGTAAAGTGGAGGGGACACGTCGAAAGCGCATTAAATGCATCTTGTCCCGTAATAGCTAGCGATAAGCCTAGCTACAGTGCCCCGACGCCACCTCATTTGTGCCACTGTGGCGATCCCCTTGCCTATAAAAGGAGGCCCAAGGCATCCAGGAGAAGGATTCGGACTTTTAGGATGAGTTACGCTAATTTTAGCTAGTCCAAGAACACAAATACACACATCGAAGCAGGATTAGGGTGTTACACATCTCTACAGCCCGAACCTGGGTAAATGATCCATGTGCTTGTACTGACTGTCGATCCTGCTTTCCTCACCACCCAGTGCCCCATAACTGCAGTAGGGATCCTTGTGATCCCATAGGTGTCATTTCCCACCGACATCCTTGGCGCGCCAGGTAGGGGGTGCAGTAGTGAGAATCTGGTTTAGCAGCTAGTAGCACAACTCCTCATTGTCATGGCTCCCAAGAGGAAGACGACCACGGCGATCGGTTCGTCTGGGACCGGATTGCCTGTACTGGTGCGGACCAGCAGCGGGCCAGTCGCAGAAAGAACCTATGGCGCGGCCCGCGAACACCCACATCATCATGGCAGTCCGGGCCCGATGAGCAGCGTCGTTCGTGCGCCAGGCGACGAGCCACGTGCCACAAACTCCAGAGACGGAGTTGGGCCCCCCGCAGGCGGCACGAGGCCCTCCAGGGGTGTCATCGCGCCACCAGACGGTGGCGCAGTGACCTCCAAGACACCAACACCAGCGCCCACGACGCGCTCATCTCAGGTCGTGCGCGATGAGCAGTGCCGCCCCGCTGGTGACCCTGGGCGCCGCCCTGGGAAGAGCCCCGTGCACCTTTCACATGACGAGGAGGGCCAGCATGTGCGCCGAGATGTTGACGGAAATGGCAGCTAGCTCATGAAGACGCTCGAACCACCATTGGGCGCCGACGCGATGCACGCCACCAGTCGGACAGGCGGGCGGGGCCCACTATGGACCACCCAGCACCGGGAGGCTACGGTGGCCTACCCTATGAGGTGGGCTGTCCGGCCTTCACCCGTAAGGTGCGGCAGTTCTAGTGGCCCTCCCACCGCACGTTCAAGCCCGATGTTGGCGAGAAGTACAACGGAAAGACTCACCCGTCGGAGTTGCTCAGCATTTACACCATTGCGATGCAAGCTGCTGGGGCTCGCAACGGTAAGGTGCTTGTAAATTACTTCCCGTTGGCACTCAAGCCCAATGTTATGTCATGGTTGATGCACTTGCCAGTGGACTCCATTTCTTCTTGGGCAGATCTGTGCCATGAGTTTGTTGGCGCCTTTACCGGAGGCCACTAAGCTCGTGGCCAGGCTAGCGATCTGCATATCATCCCCTAGAAGGAAGGAAGGAACCTACACAAGTACATCCAGAGGTTCAACCGAGTGGAGTACAACATCCCAAACGTTCATCCCACCATCGTGATCAGTGCGTTCCACCAGAACGTGCACAACCGCAAGATGCGTGAAGAACTAGCGATGAACAAAGTCAAAGATGTGGCTGAACTCTATGTTCTAGCCGACAGGTGCGCTCGGGCTGAAGAGGGGAGGAAGTTCCCAGGCGAAGATGCCGGTGCGGATACTGACTCCACAGATGATACCGCGCCCCGGCGAAGAAGGGCTAGCGTCATAACAGGAAGCGCTGGGGAAAGACCGTGCTTGCCGTCGAGGGATCCGACGACACCGACACTGCCAAAAAGGCCAATGCAAGTGACCCCAGCAAGGAGGTTGTCGGGTGTGCCGCTTTCCGGGCCTTGGCGGTCACCGACAAGCCAGGAGGCTCCGACAAGCAGTATTGCAAGATCCACCGCACCAAGGGCCACGATCTCCAGAACTATCGACAAGTTGAGCTTCTTGCCGAGAAGCAGAAGGATGAGTACGAGAGGAGGGACAAGGAGAAGGGCCAAGATGGTGCTGGAGGATCCGGCAAGAAGCGCGGCAGTCAGGAAGGCCGCCGCGGTAAGGATAATCAGCAAGAGAGGCCCGCCCGGGGCTGCGACAAGAAGAAGCAGGACATTGATCGTGACGAGGACGACGAGTCCGGCGACCATGAGTTCCAGAAGGCAACAGAGGCCATGTGCATGGACGGTGGTGCCTCCCTGCCCACCTCACACCGCCAGCTCAAGCAGTGGGCACGTGAGATTGCGGCAGTAGAGTCATCGGTCGACGCTCGGAAGCCACTAAAGTGGTCCAGCACGCCTATCATCTTTGACGCAGAGGACCACCCTAATCGCATAATAGCTGTCGGGTGCTTGCCGTTGTTGGTTTCCCCAATAATATGCAACCTCAAGGTGACAAAGATGCTAGTCGACGATGGGGCCGGTCTGAACTTGATCTCGCCCGTCGTGATCAACAGGCTCCAGATTCCTGATGGAGATCTCGAAGAAATAGGCATGTTTCAGGGGGTCAACCCAGGGAGAAGTCAGCCAAAGGGAAAGATCACGCTGCCGGTGACATTTGGAAGTGAGTTGAATTACCGGACGGAAAGGATTGTCTTCGACCTGGCCGACGTCCCCTTGCCCTACAACGGGATCCTCAGCCCTCCGGTCCTAGCCAAGTTCATGGCGGCGTCGCATTACGCCTACAACATGCTGAAGATGCTGGGATCGATGACCATCATCACTGTCCCCTTTGATAAGAAAGATGCGTTGATCTTCGCCGATCAGCTTTACCAGCAGGCAGTTGCAGCAACCTCCGCTAAGGCACTTGCTCCTGTCACTAAAGCTCCGGGAGGGAAGAAGACATGCAAGACCTCTCGCACCCACTCCAGCAAGCGCACCTCTTCGCAGTGCTGTGCTCCCGTGGAGGACGTGCCAGAGTGCTCCACTGGCAAGAGCAAGAAGTCCAGAGCTGCACCGCCAGAGACCAAAAGGGTGTCCTCCAAGGAGGACGGCACGGGAGGAGCTTTCACCATAAGCTCCACCCTTGACGGCAAATAGGAAGGCGAGCTCGTCGCTTTCCTGTGGGCGAATGTCAATGTGTTTGCATGGCAAGCATCTGACATCCCCGGCATTCCCAGGGAAGTGATTGAGCACCATCTTGCTGTCTGTCCTCATGCGCGGCCCGTCAAGCAGAAGGCCAGGAAGCAAGCTCTGGAGAGGCGGGAGTTCATTACAGAGGAAATGAGAAAGTTGGAAGCGGCAGGTTTGGTAAGAGGGGTGCTCCACCCAACGTGGTTGGCCAATCCGGTAGTAGTGCGCAAGGCGAACGGGAAGTGGAGGCCGTGTATTGATTACACATATATCAATAAGGCTTGTCCAAAAGACCCTTTCCCGTTGCCACGCATTGACTAGATTGTCGAATCCACGGCCGGGTGTGACCTCTTGTCCTTCCTCGACGCTTATTCAGGATACCACCAGATCTTCATGATAAGAGAAGATGAGGAGAAGACAGCATTCATCACCCCATGTGGTACGTATTGCTTTTTACGGATGCCTTTCGGGTTGAGGAGTGCTGGCTCGACTTTTGCAAGAGCAGTCCAAATTGGTTTTGAGCCCCAACTCCATAGAAATATGGAAGTGTCTATGGATGACATAGTGGTCAAAACCAAGGACAAAGCAACACTTGTGCAAGATCAGGAGGAAAGGTTTGCAAATCTGCGCAAGATCAACCTAAAACTGAACCCTGAGAAGTGTGTTTTCGGTGTACCATCTGGCAAGCTTCTCGGGTTCTTTGTGTCGCAGCGCAGGATTGAAGCGAATCCCGACAAGATCAAATCCATCAAACAAATCGAGGCACACAAGCGGATCAAGGATGTGCGCCGGCTCACTAGCTGCGTTGCCGCCATGAGCAGATTCATCTCCAGGTCTGCCGAGCGTGCCCTCCCCTTCTTCAAATTTTTTAAGAAGGCATGCCCAATGGAGTGGACCCTAGAGGCCGAGGCGGCGCTGCAAGACTTGAAGAAGTACCTCTCCTCCATGCCGATACTAGTTGCGCCTAAACCACAAGAGCCATTGCTTCTATATCTAGCGGCAATGAATCAAGTGGTCAGTGTTGCGCTAGTGGCATAGAGGGAGGTCGACAAAGAGACAATCGCGATGGCAGGCTTGGTGGATGGCGAGCCAAAGCTTCCCCTGGCAGGGCCTGATTCCGGCAGGGCAGGGTACTCTATAGAGTCTAATACCGGCAAGACAGGGCCTGTGCAGCTAGGTGAAGTGGTGCAGAAGAAGAATGTGATACATCACCCGGTTTACTTTGTCAGCTCCCTCTTGTAGGGGGCTAGGTTAAGGTACTCTGGTGTGCAGAAATTGCTCTTCGGCCTCCTTATGGCCTCAAGGAAGCTGCGTCATTACTTCCAAGCACACGAGATCACCATTTTCACCCTCCTTTCATTGCAACGGATACTGCATAACCCAGATGCAACGGGAAGGATTGTGGAATGGGCCTTGGAGCTGTCAAGTTTTGGTATGAAGTTTGAAAGTACCTCGACAATCCAAAGTAGAGTTTTGGCGGAGTTCGTTGCGGAATGGACCTCGACGCCCGACGAAGAGGTCCAGGAGACCACTCTCCCCGGCAACAAAACGAGCCAAAACTGGATCATGTACTTTGATGGGGCTTTCTTGCTGCAAGGCGCTGGTGCTGGCGTGCTGCTTGTCACACCCACTGGAGAGCTCCTCAAGTATGTCATCCAAATGCACTTTCCCCGGGAAATGTCAACGAACAACACCGCCGAATACGAGGGCTTGCTTGCCGGTCTGAGGATCGCAGCGGACCTCAGAGTTAAGAAGCTCATCGTCATGGGTGATTGACAGCTCGTCGTCAGGCAAATCAACAAGGATTATCAAAGCCCGTTGATGGAAGCTTACATCGATGAAGTGAGGAAACTGGAGGAGCGCTTTGATGGGATACAGGAGGAGCATGTCCCCTGAGTGGAGAATGACGTCGCCGACTATCTGTCGAAGCGTGCTGCCCTCAAGCTACTTGTGGAACCAGGTAGTTTTGTGCTTCGGTTAACTCAACCATCCATCGAACCATCAACGGGGCAGAGCAAGCGGAGGAGATTAGGCTCTGGCAAGTACATCCCCACCGAGCTCCCCGGAGCTGGTGGTGAAGATGTTGCCGTGGATGCCGATCCTGCCATAGGACAGCCGACTCCGGCAAGGCCTCAGGCCATGGCCGTAGAGACGGCCGCTCCCGTGGCAGAAGAGATGCCTTTAGTCCTTGCCGCCGAGCCCCAGGCTCCGGCATGGGCACAACACATCGTCCAATTCCTCCAAACAGGGGAACTTCCTAAGGAGCAGGAAGAAGCAGAGAAAGTAGCCCGTTGGTCTGCCATGTATCAGTTCGTTGACGATGCTCTATACAGTAAAGGACCGAACGATGTGAAGTTGAAGTGCATTCCCCGAGAGGAAGGACTGGAGTTGTTGGCAAAAATACATGGAGGCATATGTGGCTCCCACATAGTGATGAGGAAATCTCGGTCATTAAAACAAGACCAATCATCCATGTACAAACTCCAAGTTGTGACAAACAAGTACATGATCAAATGCAACACAATTCAAAGGTGAAAGCTACAAATGAGAATTGCATCATTTCTTTGCATGGATATCATCTACTTCCCATCTACTTATCCTTTGCAGATCAAATAGAGTCGAGGATGACTCTTCATCAAGGGAGGGAGGATGATGAGCACATGGGTACATCATACATGACATTTCAGAAAAGTGCACAATTTAGTTGGAAGGAATTACTAAGCCGAATCAATCAAACACATGACCAGGTGAACGCTAACTTAAGTTTACCTAGTAACCTTGATGATACAACTATGCTTTCATCTCCATTGTTGTTGGTTGAACTTAGGCAACCTATTAGCTCTTGAAGCAACCGGTTTTGAGGAACAAGTTTGAAGAAAACAAGTTTCAAGTGAAGCTGCTGCTATCAGTTTTTACCTCTGATGTTTCATGGTGGCACACCCATATTATGGAGAGACGGGGCCATAGGGGTACATTAACAAAAGCTACATCAAATTATCTTTCCAATGCAAAAAACCTCACATCATTTGGAGTTGTGACTCAAAAAGTACTAGTAATTCTCGTGGAAGGTATCCAGGCTGTCAAGACTTTGCGAATTTCCGAGGAGCTCTCCAACAAGTCCCAAAGTTGACTGCTTATTCACCCAAGGAAGCCATGCAAACCTGCTTACTTTTGAAACCATTTTCACACCTACCTAAGGGGGTTGTCCTTGATATAAAACCCCATCTCCCCCATCCCATAGTACACCTTTTGTCAAAGCATTCAGCTACAAGCTTATGCAGGAAGACTGCTAGAGAGATCCGAGAGATCTTGCTACCTTTGCTCTTGTGAGTTCATTCTGATTCGCGAGAAGGAGCCTCTGGTTCCCCCTAGTTTGTGCTCTACGGTTCCGGCCGTTTTGTGTCGATTAGTCCCGGTTTGTGGTTCTGGGATTGTTCGGACAACGGGTTGGAGTTCTTGTAGCTTCGGTGAGCCATCCCCAATGTGCGGGTTGCATCCAACTTTGGCAGGTATAAAGGTAGTTATCCCGGATGCTTGCAGCTAGTTATCCCTTCCGATTCGATCCTACGACATGAACATCGGGCCACCCTCGGGCGTGAACTCATTCATCGGGTACCCACCTATCACCGAAGCTTTGAGGAAGGCGACCTTGTTCTTCGGCACGCTCAGTCGGCCAAGAATTCCAACAAGTTGACGCCAAAGTGGGAAGTCCCTTATCAGGTAACAAGAGTCACCAGGCCTGGCGCAGTCCTGTTGGAGACCGAACATGCCATTCCAGTGAGCAATTCCTGGAACATCAAGCATCTTCGCAAGTTTTACCCATAAGGCGCGGCTTGCCGGGCCCCCCAGCAAGCCACCTTTTGTAAAAGCCTTGCCGGCAAGGCATGTAACCCTTTGTACAGAGCCAGGCGCAGACCCTGACCATAAAATAAACGAAGCGCTGGCGCCCTAAGTTATAGCATGCATGCTAGATTGAGTCTCTCCCTCGGTTAGGGTTGATAGTGCCTAGCAGTGACTAACCCCTAGCAGAGAGGTCGAGTTTGCGTCTCTTTGCTCCTATCCATCCTTTTTGGTTCGCAGGGTACATAAATGTTTCCACCAAGACGGGTGGAAGGAAGAGGACAAGTCGGTGCTCAGGACCCGGCAAGCCAAGCTTGCCGTGGGCTGAAGATACAAAAGTCCACCCACGGCGAGCTAGGGTTGCCGGGGGCTGCAGATCGAGATGAGTTTTTCAATTCCCTGTTATGCATTTTCGTATGAAACTTGGGATGTATGGAACCTCGTTTTGTTCCAAGGCTGTCGTGCTCCCCTCATTCCTATTACCCAAGGACTTCTTGGTTCGGAACATGGTTGTAGCCGCGGTGGCTAGGAAGCAAGCATAGGGCCCACCCTTGCTTCGTCCCTGCCTCCGCCAAAGGCGGGAGTATAAACGAACGGAGTACGGGACGGCGAGGTTTGCTACCGGTCAACAGTGTTTATATTGAAAATAACAAGGATTTGTTCCTTGGTATGGGCTTTGCTCACACACACACAAAACCTGGTAATCACCCTTTTTCCATTAATACGTTCCATACAGGTACAACTCGTACGGAATGTAAACATGAGCAGGGAGATTACATGTTGTAGATCTAACTAAGGCCCGTAGGCTTACAAGCTGAAAATAAGATAAGGTGCCCATAATCCATTTCTTGTCCCTCTCCTCGGGAAATTAAATAAGAAGGTAAAAATGGCGGAAAGGGCGCCTAGCCGAGGTGCGAGCAGCAGAAGGTGCTAAGAGAACATGCTGGCAGTCGCCTAGGAGAGGGTTGGCGGTAGTGGTGCTAGAGGAAGAGCCGGAATATGAGGCAGCGGTCCGTCAATACGCTATGAAGGCATCGGTGCTATCGTACTCCGACTTGACGGCCCGCCACCCGCCTTCTTCGCCTTCTTCGGCCTCCCTACGCCAGCCGCCCAAGGAGGCGACCCAGAGAAGTTCAAGGAGCCGGCGACATGGATGACGGGGTCGCCGGTATCGCCCCAGAGTGGCGCGCCCGATGCTTAGTCGGACCCGTCATCCTGCCACCCGCTACCCTCGTCATCGCTTCCGCTGTCCTCCTCGCCACCCTTGCTCGAGGAGGAATCTTCATCGTCAGAGGAGCTCTCCATGCAGCACCTTACGCGAGTCCCAAAGTGCCCAAAGACCTTGACGGAGAGGAGGCCGCTCTCCATTAATTTAAAATGGAGAGTGAGCCCCTCCATCAGGCTGTGGATACGGGCAAAAGTCTTCCACCCTCAGCGAAGATACATGACGTGAGGGGCAGGGAACTCGACGTCGGCCCATGTGCCGCTGTTCCCACAACCCCACATATGCAGCCGCAGCGCCTGCGGCGGTTCCAGCTCCATCTCCCACGCAAATGGGGTTGGGAGACGAAGACGACTGCGCGGCAGCTGTCACATCCTGATGAAGAACTCGTAAGGGTTATCCCCGACGTGGCCCTCGACCGGGGGAGGGACCGCTGGCGGAAGCGAGGCTGATCTACCGCCCCGTCCTCCTCTTCCCCGAGTGCCATGACAGCCTCGGCCTCGCCCCCTCCCCATCCCTCTAATAGCCGGCTCCGCCGCTACGAGCTCTCGGGGAGGAGCGACGCATGGTCGAGCAGAGACCCTCGCCGCCACCGATGAAGCATCAGCGCGCCTATTATTCGCTCTGCGTCATGCATGCGGTGTATGTGACGCGGGAGATGGGGTAATGGGACGCGTGGAGCGACGGTTCCCAGGTAAGGAGAGTAAATGAGCAGCAGCCCTTCGGTCTCGTAGAGACACGCAAGCCGCCTCTTTACTGTTCGCCACAGATGACGCAAGCATGCTTCGATCACCCGCGCACGCAACCCCACGTCATGCGTTCAACACGTGTCGTGGGGAAGCGCAGCAAACAGAAAGTTACCACGGTAAAAATTTCCCCGCCTGCCCACGCACCATTTTGGGCCTGGTCCAACAACGTGTCGCGCTTATGTGTGGCCCAGGCCCGCGGGCTCCTGTTGTCGGTGTCAAAACCGGCGGAACTTGGGTAGGGGGTCCCGAACTGTGCGTCTAAGGCTAATGGTAACAGGAGGCGGGGGACACAATGTTTACCCAGGTTCGGGCCCTCTCTATGGAGGTAATACCCTACTTCCTGCTTGATTGATCCTGATGATATGAGTATTACAAGAGTTGATCTACCATGAGATCATAGAGGCTAAACCCTAGAAGCTAGCCTATGATTATGATTGTTGTTGTCCTACGGACTAAGCCCTCCGGTTTATATAGACACCGGAGGGGGCTAGGGTTACACAGAGTCAGCTACAGAGATGGCAATTTACATATCCGAATCCAAGCTTGCCTTCCATGCAATGGAGAGTCCCACCCAGACACGGGACGAAGTCTTCAATCTTGTATCTTCATAGTCCAACAGTCCGGCATACACACATAGTCCGGCTGTCCGAGGACCCCCTAATCCAGGACTCCCTCAGTAGCCCCTGAACCAGGCTTCAATGACGATGAGTCCGGCCTGCAGATTGTCTTCGGCATTGCAAGGTGGGTTCCTTCTCCGAATACTCCAAGGTAGATTTTGAACACATGAATCGTGTTCGGCTCTGCAAAACAAATTCCACATACCACCGTAGAGAGCACAATCCTTCACTAATCTGCTGACAATTTTTTGTAGCGTGACATCATGCCGCGGCCCGGTTATTATGCGAACCGTTTTTCTCAACCTGCTACTTCATGTCTTGCAAGGCGGTTTTATTGGCACGCCTTGTCAAAGCAGAGATCGTGTCCCCCTATCACGGGATTCTCATCAATACGGGTGTGGGTAACCCAACCGCGCCATCAACACGGCGCTTGGGGAATAAGCGAGTTTATGGGGCAAGTAGGAAGGCGCACAGTTTCTACCACCTTTATAAAGAGATAAGGATTCCCTTTTTCACCCACGCCTTCTTCTTTCTCTGCTCATCCATTCTCCCTTGCTCGAGCTCCAGCACCCAAGCTCTCACCTTCTCCGCAAAGTCATTCAAGCATGTTCGGAGCGGGAGGCAAGTGGATGGCCTTCTCTATCATGGAGGAGGACCTAAAGAAGCTCCGGGGGGCGAGGGGCGGATACCTGTCCGCAAACATCGCGCACAGGCTTCCGGCCGAAGGGCAGATCATCCCCACCCCGAAACCCTAGGAGAGGGTAGTGTTCCTCTCTCACTTCGTCCATGTACTGGGATTTCCCCTCCACCCATTCGTCCATGGACTCACATTTTATTACAGGCTGGACTTTCATGATCTGGCCCCCAACTTCATCCTCAACATCTCGGCGTTCATCGTCGTGTGCGAGGCCTTCCTCCGCATCATGCCCTACTTTGGCCTATGGCCGAAGACCTTCAACGTGAAGCCAAAGGTGGTGGGCGGCCATCAAGCATAGTGCGGGGGTGCCATGGTGGGCAAGATGCCTAATGTCACCTGGCCCGAGGGCTCTTTTGTGGAGACCGTAAAGGGGTGGCAGTCGGGGTGGTTCTACATCACCGAGCCGTGCGACGCCAACTTGGTGGCGACCCCCGAATTTAGATCCGGCATCCTCATGCGGCTCACTTCTTGGAAAGATAAAGGCACAGCCTAGGGCTCAGCGGAAGAATTAACCGGACTTCAGACGTGTGTCAAAAGTATGATCAGCAAGAGAATCAAGCTAGGCAATGTGGTCCAGGTTATGCTCTTCCACCGGATTCTCCCGTGCCAGAGACGGGCTTGCAATCTGTGGGAGTTCGACCCGGCCGTACAATGGACGCTACGAGAGCTATTCGACCCGACGCACGAAGACGTCTGGAAGGTGTTGTTCAAGGCCAACGAGGTACCACCGCCCACAATCGGAGATCACGGGCTCAGTGCAAAACGCCAAGCCAATCCATTAAGTTTTCATAATAGCAAGATATGTCCTTTGTTAACACATCCGTGGGAGGAAACTAAGCCTCCATGCCGATATTTCAAGCATGGGTAATGGTAGCGGAGCAGATTAACTGTCCGGCTCCGCTTCCCGAAGATCCGGAGTTGCCTCTCTTAACAAAGATGTTGTTTCCGGCACCATATGATGTGCCAGAGAAAAAGGCCAAGAAGATGGCCACGGGGACCAGAGACAGTCTCCGGCGCAAGGTGATATCGGAATCGGTGTCCGAAGACACCAAGTCTCACTCCTCCTCCGAAGATGAGGAGGAGGAAGAAGAAATCCACCCCCCCTACTGGGGGTGCAAGAAGAGGAAGGCCGCCCCTCAGGGGAAGGCCAAAGTGTCCAAGGAGGGGAAGAACTTCCTTTCGGACTATCCCACCGCTGCCACCTACATCGGGGACGAGAGGGAGCCCAGGGTCAAGCCCCTGGCCAATTCGTAAGTATCCGGACACGATAGTATTTCCGGTATATCTGCTGTATCACTTCTTATCGTGCAAAACGTGCATCTGTAGCCCGGCAAAATCCAACATTGAGATATCCTCATCTTCGGAGGGGTCTCTGGACCCGACAGCAATGGACAGCGATTCGCTTCCAACGGCGTCCTCTCCCAAGGCCGCAGACAACACTGAGGTGTTGTCCCTAAGGATACCGGGCCAAGGGGGGACAGTTCTGGAGGCGACCCCAGGCGAGATCCCACTCACCGGGCACATGGGGGGGGGGCAAGACCCCCATGGACTCTGATAACGGGGGCCGCATCGAGTTTGCCCCCCGGCCGAATACGGCCCCGGAACCCCAAGCGGTTCCGAATTCGGGCATGCAGCCTTTCCCTAAGAGGGGCGAGCCGCCCGTACTGATGTCCTTTGTCAATCCAGAGGCATCAGACAACTTGCTGGAAGCACTTCGTGGCGCTTCCATTGATGAAGAACACCGTACTCTTATGAGTGCAGAGATTGAGAAGGTTCGATCCGCCAAAAATGGATTGACCGAAGCCTGTGCCAACCTCCTAACAGGCTTTGAGGTAAGTGACAAAATTATAAGAAAATATCACAATATAGACAGTAGCCCTTGATGCTCTGTTTGGTGTTCGGAAAGAAATGCCAAACAGAGGATCAAACAATATCCGCAGGAGTCTAACAGAAAATGTCTATGTGAATAAGCATGCATCGCTGCTGGCCGCTGCTGCTCGTACTACGAAGGTCTCCGGACTGAAGCGGGACCTGGAGCGGTGTCACATCCCTAGTTCTGGTATGACCTAGACTAGCTAGTCATGTGTGCATCATGTTTAAATTCTATTTAAATTTGAAATGGGGATTTGTGAAACCCTCAGAATCATTTCTGGAAATGACCCAGATAAAAATTTCTCCAAAAAGGTCCAAGAAAATGTTTGTGTTGCTCTCTGATAATATTGGACAGAGATAAAAATCAAACCAATATTTTTAAGAGCTTATAAGTATTTATTTTGGGCTTTTGGAATTAATGCAGTAATTATTTGCTTTGGATATATATTGTTATATATATACAATATTGTCCAAAAATTATGCCAGTTGTTGAGGAGCTCTGGAATAATGCCACTAGCCCCTACAAAAATTGGCATAAGAAAATAAAATGGTTTAGTATTTTATTAATCCAAACAAATGTCAGAAAAATAGAAAAAGAAACAAAAAGGAAAAAACCTTACCTGGGCCGCTTACCTGTGCAGCCGGGCACTGTGCAGCCCAGCAACCCAACAGGCTGGCCCAGCTGACTAGCAGTGCCGGTCGTCGTCTCCACCGCTCCAGGAGGACGCCGAGCACGCGCTCACCACACGCGGCCACGCGCCCGGCCACCTCCTGCCTCCCTGCCTGCTCCGCGACTCCCTGCAGCGTCGCCACGCAACCCCCCGGGTCCCCTCGCTCTCAGCCGTGCTCATCCCCTTCCCTCTCTCTCTCTCTCGCGCGAGCACCACCGAACGAGCGGACGCCGCCGCTCGCTATTGCCGCGTTCCCCGTCGTCCCCTTGCTCCTCCGACGCGCCCAGGAGCTCCGCCTCCTCGCTCTGTAGCCTCTCCGCCAAGATGTGCATCACCGGATGCCCCGTGGAGCCATCGCCATCACCACTTAAGCTAACTCTGACACTGATAGTGGGCCCCTGCTCCCTAATCTTTTAATTAGATTAGTAAAAACCCCTTGTTTAACACTATGTCACTGACGTGTGGACCCCACATGTCAGGTTTGACCTGGTCAGCGCCGTTGACCTGCTGACGCAGGCATGACGTCATGCTGACGCAGCTATCCATTTTCTGAATTTAAATTAAATCAGGAAATTCCAGAAAATGATTCAAACTTCAAAAAATCATAGAAGTTCAACCGTAGCTCAGATTGAAATAATTTATATATGAAAAATTATCAGAAAAATGCATCTTTCCATCTGTTCTAGTTTCATGCATGACAAACCAACTTATACCTACTATATAAGTGAAACACTAAAATGGCTTATTTAAAGAGCTTATTTTGGAGATGCATTTGAATCTTTGGTTCAAATGGATTTCACCCAAATGATTGCTAGCTGCATTAGCTCAAACAGCATCACATCTACATGCCATGATCATGCATCATATTGTTGCATATGCTTGTATTTTGATTGTCGACACCGTTCCTTCTCGATAGGTCCTGCTCCGGAGAGTGTTCCAGGGTACCTGTCCGAGGAGCAGTGCCTTCCTTGTTGATCTACCAGGCAAGCAAACCCCCTTGTTCATTCCGATACAATCCTACTCTCTCGCTCCTGCTCTCAGTTATTGCATTAGGACAACAACGATTCATCTGCTACTTTGTCCTACGGTAGTTGAACCCATTCCTCTGCATGACCTGTCATTGCCACAGTAAATAGTTGAAACCCACTAGCATCTGTAGGAGTTGATTGAGCCATGTTGTGTTCCTACCATGCTATGCCTGCTATTGCTTAGAGTTGTGTCAGGTCTGATTCATTGGGAATGAATGGGGGTGTTACGATATGTTCTGATGCTGAGAGTGAAGTGTGTGAACACGATTTGGTAAAGGTAGCGGTGAGAGGCCATGTAGGAGTACATGGTGGGTTGTCTCACTGGAACCGTCCTTAAGCACTGAGTTCTATGTATGTTGTCCAATGACTCGATACTACCACACATTGGGTTCCGGTAACTCGGCCCCTCTCGACTTATTAACCAACTTGATCTCTGTCCAGGAGTCGCAACTAGTTTCTGGTGTTTGTAGGTAGTGCTATTTTTCTACCAAGTGGCACCCGGCAGGGTGGGCTTGGGACAGACTAGGCACACGTGGCCTGGTGTACCGAGTGGCACCCGGATGGTGGGCTCGGGAACCCTGCACACATCGTTTGGGGCCGTGAGCGACACCCCGGCCGGATCTCCTTGCGGATGGAACCCGAATAGGCGATAAACCTGGGCTAGAGTCTTGTGTGGTTAGTCAGGTCGTGGCCGACTCCCTCGCCAGGCTTCCGCTTGAAGGTTGCCGAGATACACGACGTGTACATGGTGGTAAGTGGCGAGAGCGTGTGTGAAGAAGTACACCCCTGCAGGGTTAACATGATCTATTCGAATAGCCGGGTCCGCGGTTATGGACTTCTTGGATGCTTACATGGTACATAGACAACTTGAAGTGGATACTCTAAAATGCTCAAGACAAGTGTGAGTGCTATGGATGGCCTTCTCGTAGGGAGACGGGGATGAATCCATAGTAGTGTATTGTGTGGTGATTAGTGGACTCGTGTGCGCCATATCACCTCAAAGAAGTTCTGGTAGTCGTAGAACAGGATAGCCACAGAGTCAAAGCTGGCTTGCTGCAACTAAACCCCACATTACCCTCTTGATACAAATGCATGTATGATAGGATCTGATGTAAGTCTTGCTGAGTACCTTTGTACTCATGTTGCTTTATTTATGTTTTTGCAGCGGAGACTTCGGTCTTACTAGTGTTCTCGTGGGCTTCGGCAAGTAGCTTGTACCTCAGCTACGATCTTGATCGGATGTTGTAGATAGTCAGGCTCTTCAGCCTTTTTCATTTGTAGATGTCTGTACTCAGACATGTAATGCTTCCGCTTGTTGCTTGTATGCTCTGATGTTGGGTCATGTGACCCCTGTTTGTAATAAATGCTATGATGGCTCTTTGAGCCTTATCTATATGAGTTGTTGAGTTATGCTGTGATGCCATGTTGTACAACACATACTTGCATGTTATGCGTACGTGTAATGTGTATTGCTATGTGTGGGATCTGACTATCTAGTTGTTTATCCTAGTAGCCTCTCTTATCGGGAAATGTCTCCTAGTGCTTCCACTGAGCCATGGTAGCGTGCTACTGCTCCGGAACACTTAGGCTGGCCGGCATGTGTCCTTCCTCGTTCCTGTGTCTGTCCCTTTGGGGAAATGTCACGCGATGAATACCGGAGTCCTGTTAGCCTGCTACAGCCCGGCTTACCGGAGTCCTGCTAGCCCAGTTGCTACAGCCCGGATTAACTCGATGATGACCGACACGTTCATTGCTGGGTCATGTATGCCTGTCCCTGTAAGTTAGTGCCACTTCAGGTTCACGACTAGCCATGTCAGCCCGGGTTCTTGTCATATGGATGCTAGCGACACTATCATATACGTGTGCCAAAAGGCGCAAACGGTCCTGGGCATGGTAAGGCGACACCCGTGGGAATACCGTGCGTGAGGCCACAAAGTGATATGAGGTGTTACATGCTAGATCGGTGTGGCATAGAATCGGGGTCCTGACAACTTTGGTATCAGAGCCTAACTACCTGTAGGATTACCAAGCCAAACTGGTCGATGTTGAGTCTAGAAATTCTTTAGTTATATAAGGGAATTGATTATGGGTTGGAACGTAAGGCTCTTTTTACTCCTTTACCTCTTGGCCTTCTTATCTGAGTCATCCTATCTTTCCTATGGGGTTAAGGAACCAGACTTTCTCTTCCGTCTATCAGGATCACGTGTTACTACTCCGTAGTCCCATAGGATTGGTTGATCAGAGTCTTACCCCAGTTTCGAGTACTTCCGGTGTAACTTGTTCAGTATTATCTCAGAACCTTAGTGGTGATGTCGAGTTGTTGTATTACTCCTTTTTAGCAGGATGTCCCATTTTGAGCATTTACTGCCGTTATGCTGCCGGAATTGCCCGAGGAGTTCGAGAGTTACTAATTTCCTTGTCCTACATTCTATAGCCTATAGTTGATGCTGATTCCCTCCTTGGTTTTGTTTCTCAGGATGTCATCAGTTAAACGAAGTTCCATTGCTCGTAAACAGAACTGCAGAGATGGTAGGGATGAGGATCCTCCCGACCAACCTTCATTGGCAGAGTTCATGTTAGAAATGGAGAGGAACAAGCGTGAGTCTAACCGCTTGTTGGCACGTATTGAGGAGAACACCGCACATCAGTTCAAAGGGTCTGCTACCATTCATGACTTCATTCGGTTTCACCCACCCACCTTTCATCATTCTATTGAGCCACTCGATGCAGATGACTGGCTCCGTAGCATCACTCATAAGCTACGTTCCGCGAACGTAGCTGAAGATGACAAGGTCACCTATGCCACATACCACCTGGAAGGTCCTGCTAGTCTTTGGTGGCAGAACTATGAGGCTATGCTTCCAGCTGGCTAGATTCGTACTTGGAGGGATTTCATTGAGGCTTTTCGCGAGCATCACATTCCCCAGGCCCTCCTTGATCGCAAGAGAGCAGAGTTCTGTAGTTTCACCAAGAGTAAGATGGCTGTTGATTCTTACAGTAGAGAGTTTGAGAACCTCGCCCGCTATGCCACAGAAGAGGTGTCCACGGACGCCAAGAAGCAGGCTAGGTTTCGGACGGGTCTCAACCCCAAGTTGCGTCGTGATCTCCACCTACATCATTGTGATACATTCCAAGCTCTTGTGAACAAGGCCATTAATGCAGAGACAGCTCAGCTCACTTACAGGAGTCTCGTAAGCACACCCGTGATTTGGGATCCTCTTTCGGTTCTGGTTCTCAGAAGCGTCGGATTTGGATTCCAAACTCCGCTCTTCCTTCCGGATATGCACCGAGACCATCTTATGTGGTGCCTCCCCCGGCTCAGTCGTATGCTCCACCTAGGCCTACTGGTAGACCGCTTTTCAGTGCGGGTCCACATCCAACCTCAGGGACTTGCTTCACATGCGGGAAGCCAGGACACTATGCACGTGACTGCTCTCAGACTAGTTATGCTCAACCCCAGCCCGAGAAGCCTATTGGCTGTGTTAAGCCATCAAGCAAGACGATCAGTGCCAAGCCAGCTCACACTAAACGTGGACGTGTGCATCACGTCTTAGATAAAGATGCTCATGATGATCCGGATGTCGTTCTTGGTACACTCCTTGTCAATTGTCATCCAGCATCGGTTCTGTTCGATACTGGAGCATCTCATTCTTTCATTTCTGAAGGCTATGCTCGTTTGCACGACATGTCATTTTGTGATATGCCAACTCCGCTTGAAATTCAAACCCCAGGGTCTAGGTGGCAAACCACCAGAATCAGCTATGGTAATGAAATCCTTGTTGATAGACTTGTATTTCTTGCATCACTTGTAGCCCTCAAGTCCTCAGATATTAACATCATCTTGGGTATGGACTGGATGACAGCTCATCATGCCAAGATTGATTGTTACACCAGATCTGTTCAGCTTACACACCCATCTGGCAAGATAGTCACTGTCTCCACCAGAGTTGCAAAGCGCCAACTCTATTCTCTTAATGCCAGCCCTCTTCCAGACCTTGAAGATATCCCGGTAGTCCGTGACTTTCCGGATGTCTTTCCAGAGGAACTGCCAGGTGTTCCACCTGACAGAGATGTAGAGTTCGTCATAGATCTTATCCCAGGAACTGCTCCAATCTCTAGGAGACCTTACAAGATGGCACCCTTAGAACTAGCCGAGCTTAAGAAACAACTTGACGAGTCCTTGCAAAAGGGTTTCATCCGTCCTAGTTCTTCTCCTTGGGCTTGCCCCGTCCTCTTCGTCAAGAAGAAGGATGGTACGGACCGGATGGTTGTAGATTATCGTCCCGTTAATTTGGTCACGATAAAGAACAAGTATCCGCTCCCCAGGATCAACGACCTGTATGATCAGCTCGCTGGATCCTCAGTCTTCTCCAAGATGGATTTGAGGTTAGGCTACCACCAAATCAAGATCAGAAATGGGGACATTCCCAAGACAGCCTTTGTCACTCGTTATGGCCAGTACGAGTACACCGTCATGTCCTTCGGTCTAACCAACGCCCCAGCCACTTTCTCCCGCTTGATGAACTCGATCTTCATGGAGTACTTAGATAAGTTCGTCGTGGTTTACCTCGATGATATTCTTATTTACTCGAAGAACGAGGAAGAGCATGCCGAACATCTTAGACTTGTGTTAGAAAAACTCAGAGAGCACCGCCTTTATGCCAAGTTCTCCAAGTGTGAATTTTGGTTGCCAGAAGTGACCTACCTAGGCCACGTAATCTCTGGTAAGGGCATTGCTGTCAATCCCGAGAGAGTTAAGGCCGTTCTTGATTGGACTCCACCTGAAACCGTTAAACAAGTTAGGAGTTTCCTTGGTCTAGCCAGCTATTGTCGCCGCTTTGTTGAAAACTTCTCCAAAGTGGCCAAACCCCTCACGGAACTTCTCAAGAAAGATAAAAAGTTTGAGTGGTCCCCACAGTGTGAGTACAGTTTTCAGGAACTGAAAAGACGCCTGACTTCTGCTCCCATACTTGTGCCACCGGATTTCACTAAGGACTTTGTTATCTACTGCGATGCCTCACGACAGGGACTAGGTTGCATTCTTATGCAGGATCGTCATGTGATTGCCTATGCATCTCGACAGTTGCATCCACATGAGGAGAATTATCCCACACATGATCTAGAGCTTGCAGCCGTAGTCTATGCACTCAAGACCTGGCGACATTACCTCCTTGGTAAACGTTGCGAGATCTACACCGATCACCAGAGTCTCAAGTATATCTTCACCCAACCGGATCTGAACCTTAGGCAAAGACGTTGGTTGGAAGTGATCTCAGATTATGATCTAGGGATTACTTACACTCCAGGCAAAGCCAATGTCATGGCTGATGCGCTAAGTCTCATGTTGCAGCAGGGCCAACCACTTCTCCATGAGGAATTCTGTAAGCTTAACCTTCACATTGCTCCTCATGGATTCCTTTCTACCTTGGTGGCGAAACCTACTATTGTGGATCGTATCATAGAAGTCCAGAAGCATGATACAGGAATCTCCCGAATCAAGAAAAATATCTCCAAGGGAGTAGCTGGTTGTTTCTCTATGGATGAACGAGGTGTTGTTTACTTTGGGAACCGCTTGGTGGTTCCCAAGAGTCAGCAGATGCAACAATTGATTCTTAAGGAGGCGCATAAATCCCATCTCCCGATTCATCCCGGTAGTACTAAGATGTATCAGGACCTACGCCAGAGGTTCTGGTGGACTAGGATGAAGAGAGAAATCGCCGACTTCGTTGCTAACTGTGACGTTTGTCGTCGCGTTAAGGCAGAGCATCAGAGACCTGCTGGCACCCTTCAGCCTTTAGCTATTCCTGAATGGAAATGGGATAAAGTTGGTATGGACTTCATCACCGGCTTTCCCAGGACCAAGAGAGGGAATAATGCTATCTTCGTAGTCATTGATCGTCTCTCCAAAGTGGCGCACTTCCAACCTGTTCGAGAGAATATCACCGCTAGTCAGCTCGCTGACTTATATATTTCTCGAATAGTATCACTTCATGGTGTTCCACTAGAGATCAATTCAGACCGTGGTAGTCTTTTCACTTCTCATTTCTGGGAGAGTTTCCAGACTGCCATGGGAACCCATATTTCCTTCAGTACCGCTTTCCACCCTCAGTCGAGTGGTCAGGTGGAAAGGGTCAACCAAATTCTCGAAGACATGCTTAGAGCTTGCGTTATCTCATTCGGTATGGATTGGGAGAAATGTCTTCCTTTTGCCGAGTTTGCTTATAACAATAGCTATCAATCCAGTCTCAAGAAAGCTCCTTTTGAGATTCTCTATGGACGAAGATGTCGAACACCTTTGAACTGGTCAGAAACCGGTGAAAGACAATTCTTTGGACCGGACATGATCCAGGAGGCAGAAGAGCAAGTTCGCATCATTCGTGAGAATTTGAAAACAGCCCAGTCTCGTCAAAAGAGCCAGTATGATCGTCATCATAAGGATATGACTTATGAAATTGGCGACAAAGCTTACCTTCGGGTTACTCCTTTGAAGGGTACCCATCGTTTCGGTATCAAGGGCAAGTTGGCTCCTCGTTACATTGGTCCTTTTCGCATTCTCGCTAAACGAGGAGAGGTTGCCTACCAGTTGGAACTACCCCCACATCTTTCTCAGAGTTCATGATGTCTTCCACGTCTCTCAACTCAGGCATTGCTTCTCGGATCCTATCCGCGGAGTGGACCACGAAACGCTTGATCTCCAAGATAACCTCACATATCGAGAGTACCCTGTTCGCATTCTTGATCAAGCAGAGCGTGTCACTCGACATCATAACATCAAGTTTCTCAAGGTTCAGTGGTCTCATCATTCCGAGAGAGAAGCTACTTGGGAGCGAGAAGATCGTCTTCGACTGGAGTACCCCACTATCTTTCCGTCGACCCATGAATCTCGGGACGAGATTCTATCAAGTGGGGGTGAGTTGTCACATCCCTAGTTCTGGTATGACCTAGACTAGCTAGTCATGTGTGCATCATGTTTAAATTCCATTTAAATTTGAAATGGGGATTTGTCAAACCCTCACAATCATTTCTGGAAATGACCCAGATAAAAATTTCTCCAAAAAGGTCCAAGAAAATGTTCGTGTTGCTCTCTGATAATATTGGACAGAGATAAAAATCAAACCAATATTTTTAAGAGCTCATAAGTATTTATTTTGGGCTTTTGGAATTAATGCAGTAATATTTGCTTTGGATATATATTGTTAATATATATAATATTGTCCAAAAATTATGCCAGTTGTTGAGGAGCTCTGGAATAATGCCACTAGCCCCTACAAAAATTGGCATAGGAAAATAAAATGGTTTAGTATTTTATTAAACCAAACAAATGTCAGAAAAATAGAAAAAGAAACAAAAAGGGAAAAACCTTACCTGGGCCGCTTACCTGTGCAGCCGGGCACTGTGCAGCCCAGCAACCCAACAGGCCGGCCCAGCTGACTGGCAGTCCCAGTCGTCCTCTCCACCGCGCCAGGAGGACGCCGAGCACGCGCTCACCGCACGCGGCCACGCGCCCGGCCACCTCCTGCCTCCCTGCCTGCTCCGCGACTCCCTGCAGCGTCGCCACGCAACCCCCCGGTCCCCTCGCTCTCAGCCGTCTCATCCCCTCCTCTCTCTCTCTCGCGAGCACCACGAACGAGCGGACGCGCCGCTCGCTGTTGCGCGCCCCGCCGTCCCCTCGCTCCTCCGACGGGCCCAGGAGCTCCACCTCCTCGCCAAGCTGTGCATCACCGGACGCCCCATGGAGCCGTCGCCGTCGCCTTCATCACCTCCGGCCGCCGTGGATCTCCGTCGCCGCTCGCGCCGTCAGCGCCTCCCCGAGCTCGCCGTCGTCTCTTCCGGTCCCCTGTGAGCCCCCGCATCGGTTCCCCCTCCTCTCCTGCCTCCCCGTGCTCTGTAGCCCGCAGCCGCTCGAGCCCGAGCTCCGGCCGCCGCCGCGAGCTTCGCTCCGGCGAGCTCTGCCGCCCCCCAGCCTCCCGTCTGCTCCCTGGATGCGCAGAGCCCGGGCTACGCCCCGGTGCCCTTAGCCGCCGCCCCCGTGGCCTGTAACGGACGCCGCCGCGTCCTGAGGTCGCCGCGACGACCTCGCCGGCCTGACATGGGCCCGTCGGCCAGGTGATTAGCTTAGCTAATCACCACTTAAGCTAACTCTGACACTGACAGTGGGCCCCTGCGCCCTAATCTTTTAATTAGATTAGTAAAAACCCCCTGTTTAACACTTGTCACTGACGTGTGGACCCCACACGTCAGGTTTGACCTGGTCAGCACGTTGACCTGCTGACGCAGCATGACATCATGCTGACGCATTATCCATTTTCTGGATTTAAATTAAATCAGGAAATTCCAGAAAATGATTCAAACTTCAAAAAATCATAGAAATTCAACCGTAGCTCAGATTGAAATAATTTATATATGAAAAATTATCAAAAAATGCAATCTTTCCATCTGTACTAGTTTCATGCATGACAAACCAACTTATACCTACTGTATAAGTGAAACACTAAAATGGCTTATAAAGAGCTTATTTTGGAGATGCATTTGAATCTTTGGTTCAAATGGACTTCACCAAATGAATGCTAGTTGCATTAGCTCAAACACATCACATCTACATGCCATGTTCATGCATCATATTGTTGCATATGCTTGTGTATTGATTGTCGACACCGTTCCTTCTCGATAGGTCCTGCTCCGGAGAGTGTTCCAGAGTACCTGTCTGAGGAGCAGTGCCTCCTTGTTGATCTACCAGGCAAGCAAACCCCCTTGTTCATTCCGATACAATCCTACTCTCTCGCTCCTGCTCTCAGTTATTGCATTAGGACAACAACGATTCATCTGCTACTTTGTGCTGCGGTAGTTGAACCCATTCCTCTGCATGACCTGTCATTGCCACAGTAAATAGTTGAAACCCACTAGCATGTGTAGGAGTTGATTGAGCCATGTTGTGTTCCTACCATGCTATGCCTGCTATTGCTTAGAGTTGTGTCAATTATGATTCATTGGGAATGAATTGGAGTGTTACGATATGTTTGATGCTGAGAGTGAAGTGTGTGAACACGATTTGGTAAAGGTAGCGGTGAGAGGCCATGTAGGAGTACATGGTGGGCTGTCTCACTGGAACCGTCCTTAAGCACTGAGTTCTATGTATGTTGTCCAATGACTCGATACTACCACACATTGGGTTCCGGTAACTCGTCCCCTCTCGACTTATTAACCAACTTGATCTCTGTCCAGGAGTCGCAACTAGTTTCTGGTGTTTGTAGGTAGTGCTAATTTTCTACCAAGTGGCACCCGGCAGGGTGGGCATGGGACAGACTAGGCACACGTGGCCTGGTGTACCGAGTGGCACCTGGATGGTGGGCTCGGGAACCCTGCACACATCGTTTGGGGCCGTGAGCGACACCTCGGCCGGATCTCCTTGCGGATGGAACCCGAATAGGTGATAAACCTGGGCTAGAGTCTTGTGTGGTTAGTCAGGTCGTGGCCGACTCCCTCGCCAGGCTTCCGCTTGAAGGTTGCCGAGATACACGACGTGTACATGGTGGTAAGTGGCGAGAGCGTGTGTGAAGAAGTACACCCCTGCAGGGTTAACATGATCTATTCGAATAGCCGAGTCCGCGGTTATGGACTTCTTGGATGCTTACATGGTACATAGACAACTTGAAGTGGATACTCTAAAATGCTCAAGACAAGTGTGAGTGCTATGGATGGCCTTCTTGTAGAGAGACGGGGATGAATCCATAGTAGTGTATTGTGTGGTGATTAGTGGACTCGTGTGCGCCATATCACCTCAAAGAAGTTCTGGTAGTCGTAGAACAGGATAGCCACAGAGTCAAAGCTGGCTTGCTGCAACTAAACCCCACATTACCCTCTTGATACAAATGCATGTATGATAGGATCTGATGTAAGTCTTGCTGAGTACCTTTGTATTCATGTTGCTTTAATTATGTTTTTGCAGCGGAGACTTCGGTCCTACTAGTGTTCTCATGGGCTTCGACGAGTAGCTTGTACCTCAGCTACGATCTTGATCGGATGTTGTAGATAGTCAGGCTCTTCAGCCTTTTTCATTTACAGATGTCTGTACCCAGACATGTAATGCTTCCGCTTGTTGCTTGTATGCTCTGTATGATGGGTCTTGTGACCCCTGTTTGCAATAAATGCTATGATGGCTCTTTGAGCCTTATCTATATGAGTTGTTGAGTTATGCGGTGATGCCATGTTGTACAACACATACTTGCATGTTATGCGTACGTGTAATGTGTATTGCTATGTGTGGGATCCGACTATCTAGTTGTTTATCCTTAGTAGCCTCTCTTACCGGGAAATGTCTCCTAGTGCTTCCACTGAGCCATGGTAGCGTGCTACTGCTCCGGAACACTTAGGCTGGCCGGCATGTGTCCTTCTTCGTTCCTGTGTCTGTCCCTTCGGGGAAATGTCACGCGATGAATATCGTAGTCCTGTTAGCCTGCTACAGCCCGGCTTACCGGAGTCCTGCTAGCCCAGTTGCTACAGCCCGGATTCACTCGCTGATGACCGACACGTTCGTTACTGTGTCATGTATGCCTGTCCCTGTAAGTTAGTGCCACTTCGGGTTCACGACTAGCCATGTCAGCCCGGGTTCTTGTCATATGGATGCTAGTGACACTATCATATACGTGTGCCAAAAGGCGCAAATGGTCCCGGGCATGGTAAGGTGACACCCGTGGGAATACCGTGCGTGAGGCCACAAAGTGATATGAGGTGTTACATGCTAGATCGGTGTGGCATAGAATCGTGGTCCTGACAAGCGGGCCGAGGGAGAGCTCGGCCTCGTGAAGAGGCAGCTTGAGGAGAACCAAGGTACATAATACCCCATCTGTATATTGAAAAAGGGAAGAATAGTTTCCGCTAATGAAAGCATCATGAACTTTACTAGGGGCCACGACCGAGGTGGTGGACGTTAAGACGGCGCTTGCCGAGGCCGAAGACAAAGCGGCCAAGGAGTGCACTAAGCATGAGAAGCAAGATGCTCGGGTCAGCGAGGTCCAGCAAGAGCTCCAGGACTTCGTAAAAAATACGAGTCCTTGGAGCGTGACTCTAAGACGCAAGAGTCTGAGCTTGCCAAGGCCCTCCAGAGTGCGCGAGACGCCAAAGCCGAATCCCAAAAGGCCCACCAAGAGATTCAGGCAGCCAAGAAGATTGCGGTGGGTAAGGCATTCATTATGCAAAGCAAGCATGTGAAGGAGACTTTCCTTTTACTTACCCGAATTTGGAGCTCTCCAGGAGCGTTCGCAGATCTACCCTGCAGCATATCTGACGCTGCACAGTTCTACCGAGCCGAAGAAGGGAGCTCGACAGAGAAGCTGTTCTGGTCTCAGTATATTGGGACCGAACATCTGATGCCCTTGAGCGACCAGCCGAAGCAACTGGTCGAACTGCACAAGGCGGCCGAACTGGCCATGAAGGACCTCATAGTCCGGCAGTGGCCTGCCGAGCCTCTGCCCAGCAGCTACTTCAGCCTCATAAAGCGGCTTGTGAGTGCCTGCCCGCGTCTTGACATCCTAAAGCGATCAGTTTGCATTGAGGGTGCGCGAATGGCCTTCGCACACGCAAAAGTGCACTGGGCGAAGATGGATGCTGAGAAGCTGATGACCGAAGGGCCGCCAAAGGGCAAGGAGCATCCTACCTCGAGAACTATTATGATAATGTCCTGAAGGGCTCTCGCCTTGTGGCGGAGCAATGTGCGAAGGATGTAATCTTTGAGTGAATGTACTCGTCGTATCCAGTAATATGAAACAAGTTCTTTTGGGCAATGTAACACTTGTTTATTTAAAATTTTACCTTCTGTGCGGCCGCTTATAAAATCTAAGAGTTGGCCAGTCGCCGGCTTCTGCCCCCATGTTAACTAGTACCGGGGTGTTCGGGATAAACCTAAACACTCTTTAGCCAAATTTTTGGTCCTTTAAGGAGGTGTTTAGCGCAACGAACAAGGCAATCAGACTATACAACTTTATCACTCTCACTTAGCCATAGAAGTTCTATAATTTTAAATTTCGGCGTAGCCCCTGGTATTCGGAAGGCCGAACTTGGGGCGCTATACACGCCTAAATCGGACAAAGACCGATTCCTCGCCCGAAGCGGAAAAAATCTTTAAGGATTTGAAACCTCTCGAACAGCGACCAGCTCTCGCCGCATCATGACAGTCAGTTTTCGGCTTTCTCTACTGAGGTGCTCATCCGGAAGAACCGGGACAAAATCACAATAGTTCTCCCTGTGCCACGTTAGCCGATATAGCAGAACGTAAGGCGGCAAAACATGGGAGCCGGGCAAACCAAACTATTGACCCAAGACATGATTCGGAGTTGATGCATATAATGCTATAAGTTCGGGTGCCGCACTATCTAAAGTGTTCTGACTTTTCTCGTCGTGTTATGGGGTACACTGAAGCCCCTAGCCAACTGAGTCGTACCAACATGTACGTGTGCAAAATATAAATAGTCATGGAAAAAGATAATGAAATGTAATAATAACCTGGCACTATACATTATTTTCCATTGTTGTTTGAATAGTACGTGAAGGCGTGCGTATACAAGTAACACGATAAGCAAAATGGGACTATTTGGCATGTCCTAACCATAAGTGAGCTGCGTATAGGTATGTAAAACAGGTATAGCGATCGTTATTAGAGACCATCTGGGGATTCCCTTGTACGTCAAATCTACTTGCCTCCTTGGTCTATCCGTCCCACAATGGGTCCGGTGATCAGGTAACTAGAAGAGCCTCACGAAGAGAAGTACCTGAAAGAGAGAAAAAGCTGAAGGTATGCGGATCCTGGGGCGGTTGAGCCACATTGTGGACCGCTGTCTAGGTGTGCCTCCGTCTGTGCCCATGGATCTTGAGTGCGTAATTATGTACGTGCGGCACAAACTTCACCGCTTGACTGGGACTAGGACGGAGGCCGAATTGCTAGACGAGCTCTAGACGCGCCAGACGATCCTGTTGTAGAGTACTTCGGACTCGCTTGATAGTGTCCGGGGGCTTTATCGCCAAATTGGAGGTCCGCCTAAGGAGGCTGCTTTGTACTTCTGCTGCAATGGCGCGATGTGATCTTCCGTACGGAGAGAGCGCTTTGTATTTCCATTGACTGTTATCACACCATGGGGTCCGGGCATCTTGAGTTTAAGATAGGCATAGTGCGGCACCGCATTGAATCGAGGGAATGCGGTTCGTCCAAGCAGTGCGTGATAACCACTGTGGAAGGGGACGATGTCGAAGATTAACTCCTCGCTTCGGAAATTGTCCGGGGATCCGAAGACCACTTCCAGTGTGATTGAGCCTGTGCAACAGGCCTCTACACCTGGTATGACACCTTTGAAGGTGGTTTTGGTGAGTTTGATCCTTGAAGGATCAGTACCCATTTTGCGCACTGTATCCTGATAAAGCAGGTTTAGGCTGCTGCCACCGTCCATGAGGACTCTTGTGAGGTGGAATCCATCGATGATGGGGTCGAGGACCAGGGCGGCCGAACCGCCATGACGGATACTGGTCGGATGGTCCCTGCGATCGAAGGTGATCGGAGAAGAAGACCATGGGTTGGACTTTGGGGCGACTTCTTCCATCGCGTAGACGTCCCTTAGTGCATGCTTCCGCTCCCTCTTGGGAATATGGGTTGCGTATATCATATTTCCGTTTTTACTTGGGGAGGAAATTTCTTCTGTCCTCCTGTGTTTGGTAGCCAGTGTTCCTCGTCGTCCGCACTATGCAGCCCCTTTTCCTTGTTTTCGACATTCAACTTGCCGGCCTGCTTGAACACCCAGCATTCTCTGTTGGTGTGATAGGCTGGTTTATCGGGGGTGCCGTGAATTTGACATGAACGATCGAGCATGTGGTCCAGACTAGACGGACCCAGACTGTTTCTCTTGAATGACTTTTATTGCTGACTGGACTTAGAGCAACTGAATCCAGCGTTGATTGTCGTGTCTTCGGCGTTGTCGCCATTACTTCGACGCTTGTGCCTCTTGCATCGGGGCTTCCCGTTACTATCCCTCGCATCTGAGGTGCCAGGATTTCTTGATGTGCTGTTGCTACGAGCCATCTAGCTGTCCTTGCCGGCACAAAAGCGGGTCATGAGTATCGTGAGGGCTGCCATGGACTTCAGCTTCTCTTGGCCGAGGTGTCGGGCAAGCCACTCATCACGGATGTTATGCTTAAAGGCCGCTAGGGATTCAGCATCCTGACAGTCAACAATTTGGTTCTTTTTAGTTAGGAACCGAGTCCAGAATTTCCAGGCTGACTCTCCGGACGGTTGGGTTATATGACTTAAATCATCAGCATCCGGTGGTCGCACATAAGTGCCCTCGAAGTTATCTAGGAATGCGTCTTCTAGGTTCTCCCAACTTCTAATAGAGTTTGACGGCAAGCTGTTCAGCCAATGCCGAGCCGGTCCCTTGAGTTTTAGTGGGAGATACTTGATGGCGTGTAAATCATCGCCGCGGGCCATGTGATTGTGGAGAAGGAAATCTTCTATCCATACCGCGGGGTCTGTAGTCCCATCGTAGGACTTGATATTAATGGGTTTAAACCCTTCTGGGAATTCATGCTCCATAACTTCATTAGTGAAGCATAGGGGGTGTGCGGAGCCTCTATGTCAGGCTACATCACGATGCAGTTCAAATGAGTCTGGTCTGTTGTATTTAGCCCGGCCGGTTTTGTATTTAGTATATCCGGCGTGGCAATCATCGTCAGGCATTGGGGCACGCCCCCTTGATCCGTAGATTGATTTCGACTGTCCTGCTTTGTTTTCCAGTTCATCTCGCGGGTCACGCGTGTAGCCCCGGGCCTTCGTGTTTGTATTTGTTTGGCGACGGGGTGAGGGCTGGTGTTGGGGCTGTTACGCCGCTTTGTCTCGGCCACGAGGTGGCCAGTCAGCCTCATCCTGCGTTGGTAGTGTAGGCTCTAGTGCCTCCTCCTCGAATTGAGGTAACCACCTGCGCTTCGGGTAACTTTTGGTTGGGCGCTCGAGTCTGTATTCCTCGGCTTCCAGGACCTCAGTCCATCTGTCGGTTAGCAGGTCTTGATCAGCTTGAAGCTGCTGTTGTTTTTTCTTTAGGCTTTTTGCAGTGGCTATAAGCCGATGCCTGAAGCGCTCCTGCTCGACGGGGTCCTTAGGCACGATAAATTCTTCGTCGCCGAGGCTCTCCTTGTCTTCAAAGGGGGGTGAGGGAGTCCTGGATTAGGGGGTGTCCGGACTCCCGGACTATGAAGATACAAGATTGAAGACTTCGTCCCGTGTCCGGATAGGACTTTCCTTGGCATGGAAGGCAAGCTTGGCGATATGATGAAGATGTCCTCCCATTGTAACCAACTCTATGTAACCCTAGCCCTCTCCGGTGTCTATATAAACCGGAGAGTTTTTAGTCCGTAGGACGAACAACAATCATACCATAGGCTAGCTTCTAGGGTTTAGCCTCTCTGATCTCGTGGTAGATCAACTCTTGTACTACCCATATCATCAATATTAATCAAGCAGGAGTAGGGTTTTACCTCCATCGGGAGGGCCCGAACTTGGGTAAAAACATCGTGTCCCTTGTCTCCTGTTACCATCTGCCTAGACGCATAGTTCAGGACCCCCTACCCGAGATCCGCCGGTTTTGACACCGACATTGGTGCTTTCATTGAGAGTTCCTCTGTGTCGTCACCCTTAGGCCCAATGGCTTCTTCGATCGTCAACCACGACGCGGTCCAGGGTGAGACTTTTATCCCCGGACAGATCTTCATATTGGACGGCTTCGCACTGCGGGCCAATTTGCTTGGCCATCTGGAGCAGATCGAAAGGTACGCCCCTGGCCATCAGGTCAGGTTTGGAAGTTTAAACCACATGGCCGACATCCGCGGGGACTTGATCTTCGATGGATTCGGGCCAAGGCCGAGCGCGCCACACTGTCATGATGGGCATGATCTAGCTCTGCCGCCGGACAGCGCCCAGAGCGCCGCTCAGGTGCCCGCTCCGACCATTAGCTCGGAGACGACTGGGCCAGCCGGGGACGGACGGTTGGACGCTGCCCCAGGAGCCGCAATCTCTATGGCAATAGAGCCGAATACCAGCCTAGTCCTTTGCAAGGCCCGTGACTCCTAGGTGCCGGACTCCGTTCCGGACTCCTAATCTTCCGCACCCCTTCCGATCGAACCTGATTGGGCTCCGATCATGGAGTTCACCATCACGGACGTCTTTCAGCACTCGCCCTTTGGCGATATCCTGAATTCACTAAAGTCACTCTCTTTGTCAGGAGAGCCCTGGCCGGACTATGGTCAGCATGGTTGGGATGCGGACGACGAAGAAATTCGAAACCCACCCACCACCCACTTTGTAGCCACTGTCGATGATCTAACCGACATGCTCGACTTCGACTCCGAAGACATCGACGGTATGGACGCCGATGAAGGAGATGACCAAGAACCAGCACCTATAGGGCACTGGAAAGCCACCCCATCACACGATGTATACATGGTGGACACACCTAAAAGAAGCAACGACGAGGATCAAAAGGGCGCAACCAGGGATCGCTCCCTCGAAAAACAATCAAAGCGGCGGCGTAAGCACCGCGCCAAGCCCCACCTCGACAAAGACCCAACCATAGAGCAGGGTGAATCAACGGAAGACGAACATGCCATCGAGCAACCGTCCAAATAGGGTGGACAAACCGAACAATCCGTCCCCGGGAAAGATAATAGTCTGGACGACCTCACGCCGGACAAGTCGCTGGAACACCAGAACCTCCACCAAAGGCTCGTTGCCACTGCACGTAGCCTGAAAAAGCAGAAGCGGAAGCTCAAAACAGCGGAAGATGCACTCAGAATCAGATGGGGAAAGTACTCAATACCACACACAAGTACGGCAAAAGTCATCACACAAAGAGCTATCCGAAGCGGAAATTACTACCGGAATTTGATGAAGAGGCCTTAGAGCCCCCACAGTCAAAAAACAAGGAAGCCACCAGGTCGGATAGATGACCCCACGATCGATCTCAAGCGACAAAGGGCGCCGCACTCAATACGGCACGCGGTCCACCCAAGGATTCACATCAAAAAACCGGTCTAACTAGATCCATCTATGGGCCAAGAAAGCAAGCTCCAATGAGCAATGCAACACAAAAAATATCCAAACATCACGGCACACCTACATACAGGGGCGCCGCACATCCCCTATGTTTTACCGATGAGGTACTGGATCATGAATTTCCAGTGGGATTCAAGCCCGTAAACATAGAAGCATACGACGGAACAACAGACCCTGGAGTCTGGATCGAGGATTATATCCTCCACATACACATGGCCAGAGGAGATGACCTTCACGCCATAAAATACTTACCCCTTAAGCTCAAAGGGCCAGCCCGGTATTGGCTTAAGAGCCTTCCCGAAAACACCATGGGAAGTTGGGAAGCGCTCGAGGATGCTTTCCGGGCAAATTTTCAAGGGACCTATGTCCGACCTCCGGATGCAGATGATCTGAGTCATATAACTCAGCAGCCCGGAGAGTCAGCACGGAAACTCTGGAACAGATTTCTTACTAAAAAGAATCAGATAGTCGACTATCCGGACGCCGAGGCCCTAGCAGCTTTCAAACATAGCGTCCGAGACGAATGGCTCGCCAGACACCTCGGCCAAGAAAGGCCAAGAACAATGGCCGCATTAACAAGCCTCATGACCCACTTTTGCGCAGGAGAGGATAGCTGGTTGGCAAGAAGCACCACCAGCGACCCGAGTACATCCGAACTCAGAGATGGAAACGGGAAACCGCGCCGTAACAAAGAACAGCGCCGGATCAAGGATAACAGACCGATGAGCACGACAGTCAACGCCGGATTCAAAAGCTCTCAGCAAAATCAGAAAAAGCCGCCCCCAAAGATGATAGGGATGAGCTATCTAACCTCGACAAAATCCTGGACAAAATATGTCAAATCCATAGTACCCCCGGGAGACCTGCAAACCACACCCACAGAGATTGTTGGGTCTTCAAGCAGTCCGGCAAACTCAACGCCGAACACAAGGGGCTCGACACACCAAGCGAGGATGACGACGCACCCCACAAGCAGAACACCGGAGAACAAAAGAAGTTCCCACAAGAAGTCAAAATAGTAAATTCACTTCAGATGACAAAAGGGAAAAACAGAATGGCGCACGCGCCATATGGCCCGCCCCAGAGGAGCACCACCACTTGTTGTTACAACCAATCACCTTCGATCATCAGGATTACTCCAGAGGGGTTTGGAACGCAGGCTGGACTGCCTTAGTCTTGGATCCGATTATTGACGGACTCCAATTTACACAAGTCCTTATGGACGGCGGCAGTGACCTAAACCTGTTATATCAGGACACAATCGGCAAACTGGGGGTCAACCCAGTAATAATTCGCCATGGCAACACTTCCTTTCAAGGAGTCACGCCGGGCCTAGATACCCAGAGTATGGGTTCCCTTTCGTTAGAAGTCACGCTCGGCTCACCCGACAACTTCCGAAGCAAAAATCTAACCTTCCACATCAGCCCATTCATAAGTCGCTATCAAACGCTATTGGGACGTGAAGCTCTCGCCCGCTTTAACGCAATACCGCATTATGCATCCCTTACACTCAAAATGCTCGGTCCACGAGGCATCATCTCATTAAAGGGAAATATCAATTGATCCCCAAAGTACGGGTAATGGTGCGGCCACCTGGACAGCCACACACTAATCCAGCCCTACTATCCCGGACACGGCTCGACGGGTCCGGCGTAAACATACAAAGGCTTAATAGCCGCATAACCCTGTACAAGGGGCTCCGCGTGTTTACACCAGGAGACAATATGGCTCAATTTTGCTCATGTCTCTGTACTATATTTTGTTTATTTTAATATAGATTTCTCGCACGATTATTTTTTACTAAGTTCCTCTCTTTCACAGACGAACACCGTGCAACGCCCGTCCAGGATACGGCACAACGGAGACACAAGCGCAGATGTGCAGTAGGGACCCGTTTTAAGGATTCTTTTCAGATTAAGACCCTGCGTAAACCTTTTTTACTGTCTCTTGTTGATAAACGTCCCCCGGTTTTCGCTATAACCGAGGAGGAGGCTGGCGTCTTTGCATGTGGCCATGCCAGAATCTTGCGCGTACCTGGACACCAGGGGCTTTTTTACCAAGGGCTTTGGTTCGGCCCATCTTCATAAAGACCGAATACCTTAGGGAGTGTTCGGTGTTGCGAGTTTGGCCTTATATGCATCAGCTCCGAATCATGTCTTTCGTCAAATGTTGGGTTTGCCCGGCTCCTGTGTTTTGCTACCTTACGTTCCGCTATATCGGCTAAGGCGGCACTAGGAGAACTACTGCGATTGTGCCCCGGTTCGGCCAGGCGAGCACCTCAGTAAAGAAAGCCGAAAACTGACTGTCATGATATAGCGAGAGACTGGTCAACCACTCGATGACTCTCGGAATCTTTAGGATTCCTCTGCATTAACGAAGGTCCGCTTCCCGGTCAGGCACACACGCACCCCAAATTCGGGCGAGCGCGGTGCCTCTAGGGGCTATTAAGTAGCCCCACTGTCAAACTCCTATGGCTAAGTGAAAGTGATAAAGCATTATAGTCCGGTTGCCTAGTTCACTGCGCTATCACCTCATTTGTAGGACCAAGACATTGGATTAAGTGTGAAAAGGCGCCTTTTTGCGAACACCCCCGCATTATATGCGTGGGGGCTGAAGCCAACGACTGCCATCTTTTAGGTTATATACACATATACATTAACGGCCGCACAGGAGGTATTATAATTCTTGCAAGCACAAGTATAAAAAGCTTTTATATTCTATCAAAATATTCCTTTTACAATAGCACATGCTATTCGAACACAACATCCTTCGAGCACTGCACCTCTATTAAACGAGCGCCGGGAAGAACTTCCTCAATGTAGTGCTTGGCAGGTACTCGGCCTTCATCCGAATCCCAGGATGCAACAACACTGGCCTTCATATCCGCCCAGTATGTTTTGACACGGGCAAGAGCCATTTGTGCACCCTCTATGCACGCCGACCTCTTCATTGCATCAACATGCGGCACCGAACCAAGGAACTGCTGCACCAAGCTAAAATAACTCTTCGGCTCTGGCCCTTCCGGCCACAAACGACTCGCAACATACCTCATGGCGAGTTCGGATAACCTGTTCAGCTCCGCCCAGGCGGCCAAACGGTCGGATACCGAAAGTGGGCGTTCTGGATTGTGGAACTGCGACCAAAAAAGTTCTTCCAATTCATGGTCACCTCGACCTCAGAAGTGTTCAGTTGTGTCTGCCGCACTCGCTGCCAAATCCAGATAAGTGTTTTCCGCACTCCATTGCCGGTCTAGCGGAGCATACTTAGGATCCCCGAACTTCATCCGCAGCATATAGGGCTTTCCAGCCGTGATATCTCCGGCCTGACGTAGCTCCTCCTTCATAGCTCTCATTGCAGAGCGAGTATCCTTGGCCTCGGCAGTGATCTTCTCAAGGTCCTTCTAAGCCGCCTTGTCTTCTTTTTCGAGAAATTTACAGCGGTCGGCAGCATCCTTCAATTTTATAGCCATCTCGGCTATTACTTTCTTGCTTTGGTAGTGAGCAGCCTATTCGGCTTTTAGCCCTTCAGCCGCCTTAACGGCAGCCGCATCACTTTTCCTTGCTTGCTCCTTGGCTCAGGCAAGTTCCGCCCGAAGGTTCTCCACGGCAGCAGCACCATCTACATTAAGCACATATCTTATAAGGCACGAGCATCGAACTCCTCTTATCAGCTGTCTGTGGAGCATACCTTGTGCCTTGTCTAGCCGCTTATTTACAAGCGCGATGTCGGCATCCGCCACGTCAAGTTGCTGCTTTAGCTCGGCAGATTCATCAGTCCGGCTAGCCACCGAACGCCTCGCCACCTTCATAAAAAGGTGACATATTACACCTGGGGTTATGATCCTCTGTGCGCCATCACTTTTGACGACACACAGAGTCTCAGGGGCTACAATTTGTAGAGGGCGCATTTTATATATGCGGCTCTACCAAAAGGTACACCTTTTCACGTACCTCAAAGCCTGTCAGTAAACTCCTGGCGGCCTCGTACAATCCGCTTTCCACGGATGAAATCCTTCCTATCACCGTGTTCATCAACATACAGTGTTCTTCTGAGATGGACGCTCGCCCGCGCACCAGAGGGTGCCGGACTAGCCTGACGACCTTTTTCAGGGTCCGGACTTGGAAAAACCCTCCGGGACGACACCTCGGGGTCGCCTACCTCGCAATACGGTGCAGCTAGGGGAGACGTTTTGCTCTCCATCATCTCCGGATGAAGATCCCCTGAAGATGAGCTCTGCTGAGAAGGGTTGAGATCCGAACTGCAAGGTAATATTTCGGTTATCTTCCTCAGAAATAAAACAGGGATGCCACTCATTTTGGAACCCCTCTCTTTACTTACGGCTCAGAGGAGAGCTGATACCCTTGAGGGCGCAATGCGGCCGGGGCATTCTCCGGCGCCGGATCCTTTGGCGAAGATTTCTTCCCCCGTTTCGAGGCCATCCCCTCCGGGTCTTCAGAGGCAGTCCTTTTCTTTCCCAGGTTGGGGGAATTCTCGATTCCTCCCTTCCTGACAGCCTCCTTCGCGGAGGCGGTAGCTCCTTGGTTCCCCTCTTCGCCCTCTGCCGAAAGCATAATCTCCAGCATCCTGGTTAACACGGGATCCGGCACGGTCTCGGGCAGGGGGGCTGGACACGTGATAAGCTTTGCCTTCGCTATCCACTCCTGTTCAAAGGATAGCTCTTTTAAAGGGCAATTTTATGATGAAAATACGGATGGCGTGTCCAAATACGGGGCTACTTACTTGAGCATCCGGGTGATTGCAGCTCAGACATGCGTCCTCGGACAAGTCCGGACACCTTGCTTGTGATCCGAAGAACAATTTGTACATCTCCACGGGCGTCGCGCCCATAAAATGTTGGAGGACTCGCGGTCCCTCCGGATTAAATTCTCACAGGCGGAGAGGGCGACGTTTGCAGGGCAGCATGCGGCGAATCAGCATAACTTGCGCCACTACGGTCAAGTTAATATCTCTTTCTAGGAGATCTCGAATGCGGTCCTGCAGTAGGGGCACGTCTTTGGACAGCCCCCAGATAAGCCCTTCATTGACCCATGACGCTCGCCGTGGTGGGGGACCCGAGCGAAAAGTAGGTGGCGCCACCCATGTGGTGCCCCAGGGGGCTGTGATGTAAAACCAGTCCCGTTGCCATAAGCCGAACTCCTCTTGGAAAGAACCCTCAGGCCATGGAGCGTCGGCCATCTTGCTTATGATAGCTCCTCCGCACTCAGCGTGCTGCCCCTCGATCATCTTCGGTTCCATCTTGAAGGTTCTAAGCCACAATCCGAAGTGAGGAGTAATATGGAGGAAGGTCCCACACACAACAATGAATGATGAGATTTGGAGGATGGACTCCGGAGCTAAGTCGTGGAATTCCAGCCCGTAATAAAACATAAGCCCCCTCACGAACGGATCAATAGGGAAGCCTAGCCCCTGAAGGAAGTGATATGTGAACACCACGCTCTCACCGGGCTGGGGAGTGGGAGTGGCCTGCCCTTGAGCAGGCAGCCTATTCGAGATTTCGCCAGTTAGATACCTGGCATCTCTCAGCTTCCGCACGTCTTCTTCCGTAATGGAGGTAGGCATCCACCGGCCTTGAAGGTCGGAGCCGGACATCGTCGAAGGTCTGAAGCACCTAAAACTAGAGCTTTGGGTGTTGGAACTCGAGGAGAGGGGCAGATTTGATTGGATTGAAAAGAAAGGAGTCGAGCCTTGGTCTCTTTATAAAGGAGTTGAATACCAAGAGCCCTCCCGATAACCGTTTGGGACTCTCTTTCAATTAGGAAGTCATACCAAAGGCACAGTTGGGTTACCCGCGCCCGTATTGATGAGAATCCCAGAATAAGGGGACACGATCTCTGCTTTGACAAGACATGCCAAGGAAACCCCCTCGTTAAAGGCGCTGAGGTGGAACAGTAAAATGATCCGAATAAAGGCTTGGCCGTGGCATGATGTCACGCTGCGGAATACGTCAGCAGATTAGATTGGTGCAGATATTATTCTCTCTACGGTGGTATGTGGAACTTATTTTGCAGAGCCGGACACTATCCTTGTGTTCAACATCTTCTATGAAATATTCGGAGGAGGAACCCGCCTTGCAATGCCGAAGACAATTTGTGCGCCGGACTCGTCGTTATTGAAGCCTAGTTCAGGGGCTACTGAGGGAGTCCTGGATTAGGGGGTGTCCGGATGGCCGGACTATGACCTTTGGCCGAACTCCCGGACTATGAAGATACAAGATTGAAGACTTTGTCCCGTGTCCGGATAGGACTTTCCTTGGTGTGGAAGGCAAGCTTGGTGATATGATGAAGATCTCCTCCCATTGTAACCGACTCTGTGTAACCCTAGCCCTCTCTGGTGTCTATATAAACCAGAGAGTTTTTAGTCCGTAGGACGAACAACAATCATACCATAGGCTAGCTTCTAGGGTTTAGCCTCTCTGATCTCGTGGTAGATCAACTCTTGTACTACCCATATCATTAATATTAATCAAGCAGGAGTAGGGTTTTACCTCCTGTTACCATCCGCCTAGGCGCACAGTTCGGGACCCCCTACCCGAGATCCGCCGGTTTTGACACCGACAGGGGGCATGTAATTGTCATCCTCCGATTCTCCATTAATTGCCTGTTCTTCGGGGCTAGCTTGCCCATCCTCCTGTCCGGCTTGCTCGGTGTTTGGCTGGGTAGGATTGTTTTCGTCTTCGGCATCATCCGGAGTGCTATCGTCTCCTAGGCCCATATCTCTATTCTTGCTTCGGCGGGGCTTAGAGCAGCGTCGCTGACGCCGGCGCTTGGAATGCTTCTCAGCGGGATTATCGTCCATTGCCTCATCGCCATTGCTTTATTTGGTGTGTCCACCATATATATATATCATATGATGAGGTGGCTGTCCAGTGCCTTGTGGGCGGTGGTTCCTGTTCTTCTCCGGCATCGTCGTCCATACCGTCGATGTCTTCGGAGTCAAAATCAATCATGTCGGTTAAGTCGTCGACAATGGCTATTAAGTGGGTGGTGAGTGGGTGACAAATTTCTTCGTCGTCCGCTTCCCACTCAAGCCGGACATAGTTCGGCCAAGAGTCTCCTAACAGGGAGAGAGACTTTAATGAGTTTAGCACGTCGCCTAAGGGCGAGTGCTGAAAGGTATTCACAGAGGTAAATTCCATGATCGGCGCCCAATCAGGTTCGATGGGCACGGATGTACGTGGTTTGTTGCCCCTAGTCGGAGACGAGTCTGAGGGTCAGACACAGACCTCGTTGGGAGTGGGATCTGTGTTCGGCTCTATCGCCGCTTAGTATGTGGCCTCCATGGCGGGGTCTATCCACCCATCCCTGGATGGCACGATCTGCACCAGATTTAGGGCTAGAGCAGCTGCAAGTGTGATCTCCTGGAGACAGTCCGATGGCAGATCTAGGTCATGCTCATCGTGACCGTATGGAGACCTGTCGTGGGCTCGAACCCGTCGAAGATCAAGTCTCCGGGGATGTCGGCAGTGTAGTTTAGGCTTCCAAACCTGACCTGATGGCCAGGGGCGTAGCTATCGATCTGCTCCAGATGGCCAAGCGAGTGGGCCCGCAGTGCAAAGCCGCCGAATACGAAGATCTGTCCGGGGAGGAAAACCTCACCCTAGATCGCATCATTGTAGGTTATTGAAGGAGCCATCAAGCCTTACCGTGACGACACAGTGGAACTCTCAATGAAAGCACCAATGTTGGTGTCAAAACCGGCGGATCTCGGGTAGGGGGTCCCGAACTGAGCGTCTAAGGCTAATGGTAATAGGAGGCCGGGGACACAATGTTTACCCAGGTTCAGGCCCTCTCTATGGAGGTAATACCCTATTTCCTGCTTGATTGATCTTGATAATATGAGTATTACAAGAGTTGATCTACCACGAGATCGTAGAGGCTAAACCCTAGAAGCTAGCCTATGATTATGATTGTTGTTGTCCTACGGACTAAGCCCTCCGGTTTATATAGACACCAGAGAGGGCTACCGTTACATAAGAGTCAGTTACACAGAAGGTAATTTACATATTCGAATCGCCAAGCTTACCTTCCACGCAATGGGGAGTCCCACCCGGACACGGGACGAAGTCTTCAATCTTGTATCTTCATAGTCCAACACTCCAGCATATGCACATAGTCCGGCTGTCCGAGGACCCCCCAATCCAGGACTCCCTCACCTGTCGGTGTACAGAAATAGGGGCGCTCTTTTGTACCCCTTATTCGTGCACGGGCAGTCAGAGTCGCACCCACGGCCACACTTAAACAAGGTAGAGACAGGAAATCAGAGCCACAACACAGAATCAAAGCAACACCAAGACAGAAACGTAAAGAAGTAAGAAGGCGAAGTGGTCTCCCCCAGAAAGATCCTTGCCGGGGCAGCCTACCCGATGCCAGCAGAGCACACCAACCTTGAGCCCCAGCTCCTCCAGCGCCTCCAACCACGTTGGGACCTGGGCTCTGGAGGCGCCTCCATGATGGCATGCAGATCTTTGTGAAGACAAGGATAACACTCCAAATCAGAGGAGGAATAGAAGACGACGAACCTCGGCGAGATTCTTGCCAAGGAAGACCACAAGACCCCCGGCAAGATCCTTGTCGGGGACGACCGCAATACCACGGCAGGACCCTTGTAGGGGCCCGACAAGGCCCTTGCCAAGGGCGTCCGTGAGCCGCAGCCAGGTCCGCACCCGCAAAGCTTCTACCCACAATCCCATGCAGCTCCTAGCCCACCAGCTGGGCAAGAACCTGCGTGTCGACGCAAGGCTCCTCCGCCAACTCAGCACATGCCTACGTGGTGGCATGCAAACCTTCATGAAGGCCCTACCACCGCGCCACCTCAGCTGCCTGCCAGCTTACATGGCGCTGACCGCCTCGCTGGCCCAGACGCGTGTCAAGGCAGGGCGAAGCGGCGGTAAAGTGGAGGGGACACGTCGAAAGCGCATTAAATGCATCTTGTCCCGTAATAGCTAGAGATAAGCCTAGCTAAAGTGCCCTGACACCACCTCCTGTGTGCCACTGTGGCGATCCCCTTGCCTATAAAAGGAGGGCCAAGGCATCCAGGAGAAGGATTCAGACTTTTGGGACGAGTTACGCTAGTTGTAGCTAGTCCAAGAACACAAATACACACATCAAATAAAGGACTAGGGTGTTATGCATCTCTGCGGCCCGAACCTGGGTAAACGATCCGTGTGCTTGTACTGACTGCTGATCCTGCTCTCCTCACCACCCAGCGCCCCGCAACTGCAGTAGGGATCCTTGTGATCCCATAGGTTTCGTTTGCCACCGATAGTCATCTTGCCTGAAATCCCGCTAGGAAGAAGATTGAGTCCATGAAGAAGATGAACGGACATAGACGAACCAAGCGTAGTCGAACGAATCCTCACGAACGCAACGAAACAAGAACTATCGAGATGGAGCACAACCGTAAAGAAACAAACAACATGGTAAACACCCAACACATAAACAAGACATGATTCTCAACTAAGTATGATGCATGACAAGTCTACATGATGCTACTCATTGCAAGGGATGATGCATACAAGAACAACACACCAAGGCAAGTTTAAATGAGGTCAGAGACAACATATAACAAATCCAGTAAGTCCTCATATGAAAATTTCGAAATTGGTCCATATATGAACAAAAAATTAAGTTCAAGTTGTTAAACAGCAACTTAAAGTGCACCATGATGATCTACATGAAATTCTAGTCAAGTTACATATAAAGTTCATTTAATTCGGAGCTACGGCCTGGAAGATATGAGCAACACAAGTTAGACATGGCATTGGCAAACACACTTCAAACAATGATGAAACAAGGTATTATGAATCTATATGCAATTCTAAGAAAGTTTCATATAGAGCATGCTCAAAATGGTGCAACACATACACTCCAAACAAGTAATAACAACAATCTGCCCAAAACAGCAAGTAGGCACTTTGTAATCATCAAAACAACATGCTACAGGAAACATATGAACACAAACTTGACATGCACTTCAAGTACAAAATACATACTTTAAATATCATTCAGGTCCAGGTTCATAGGCATCAAGATTAAACCAAGGTGATCAATGCAAGAAGCAACTTAATAACACGGATTATGACTTGCTGAAAAACAGGGCATATGCATGAGCAGAGTTAATATGATGACATGTAGATGGCATGAAACAAAATGCTAAAGCAACCCAGGGCATGGCATCACAGTACACATAACAGTAGCAAAAAACAACAAGTCATCATATGCATATGACTCATGGATTAGTGGGAACCAACAAGACAAGTTTGAATGTGGTAACAGTTTCAGCAAGTGTAAAACAACAACATTATCATATCATATTTGCAAGCATGTAACTTAGGTCATATGAAGTCCAAAATTATCCTAAATGGCAGTGAACAAATTACACATGGCATACTTCAATTCATGTAATTTGATCATCTCCAAAAGAGGCACAAATTAATTAATATCAAGCTCACAACATGGCATCATGAAGTTAATGCAAAACTGGAACTTCATTTAGGCATGTTGATGGCAATGAAAACATATGCTACAAGACATATATATGGCATCAAAAGGCATGGGATGATAAAGAATGACATGGACATCAAAACATGTCAACTAGGCATCTACAAAATTTGCATGGATTTGATGGTAGTATCAAGCAAACATAGCAACGTGATATAAGAAATTCTGACTTGACAGAACATTAACATCAAGTAGTGCACTTCACAAGCTTGATACACTCACCACATGGCATATCAAATTACATGGATTAAATCACTATGAAGATGGCATGCTTAGGGCATCTCCAGCCGTTGGCCCCCCAGGGGGCATCTAAAAGCACCGCCTGGGGGTGAGCCGGCGCAAAAAATGGCCCTGGAGGCGAGTCGGTCCCCAGCCGTCGGGCCCCAGGGCCGCCCCCAGGCGCGTATTAAAAAAAAGGGCCGTTCGGCGAAGTTATGATAAAAAGTAGTTAAATTTCGGCTAAACATGGCAAATTTCGGTGAAATTCGCGCATTTTCATTACATTAACCAAATCTAAAAAAGAAAGGGGCTAAAGTCGTTGCCGCCATCGTCGTCGTCGGCCTTCTCCTCCTTGACGTGGGCGCCCCTGCTGGAACCGGCGTCGCCATGGCGGACTGGCGGCGGCGCGTCGTCGTCATCATCGCTGTCACATAGGACGACGACCCCGTCTTCATCGCGGCCGCGTTGGCGCTCCTCAAAGTGGCGCAGGGCGGCGCGCTGGCGCTCCTTCACCTTCTCCCGGCGCGCCTTCTCCATCGCAATGGAGTCCTGGCGCGCCCATTCTAGGGCCACGTTGTCGTCGTCGAACTCCGCCTTCACCGGCGCTAGCCCCGGCTCCGTCTTCACCGGTGCCAGCCCCGGCTCCGTCTTTGGATTGACGAAGCGCGGAGGAGCCGACAAGGAGGAGGCACGCCGGCCGCCCTTGTTGATGATGTTGCCGACGCTGCGAGTGCGCCGGCCGAGCGGCGACTCCGCGGCGGGCTCGGCCTTGACGCCGAGCAGGGCAGGAGTGCCGGAGGAGTGCGATGAGGATCGGGAGGAGGAAGAGGAGGAGGAGGACCCGAACCTCCTTGGCGCCCATGGCCCGACGCGTCGGTGCTGCGCCGAGGGGTACGCCAATGGCGGGTCGTTGCCTCCCTCGAGGTACGTGAGCACGCCCTCGAGTGTGCGGCCGGGGACGCCCCACCAGAGGTGGCGCCCCTCACTGTTCTGCCGGCCGCCGACCACCGGCGCGCCGTTGGTGGACGCCAATCGCTGCTGCTGGCGGCGCTCGAAATACGCTGCCCAGGACGCGTGGTTGTCGGTGGCGTATTGGGGGAGGGAGAGATGGGCGTCGGTGAGGGACGCGTGCACGATCTCGACCTCCTCGGTGAAGTAGTTCGGCTTCGCCATGGCATTGGGCAACGGGGGAATGGGCACTCCCTAGGCGCTGAGTCTCCACCCCGTTGGCCCGGCGTGCATGTCCGGCGGCGCCGGGATGTTCGCCTGGAACAGGAGCCAGGACTCTTGTTCGTGGAGCGAATGGCGGCCGAAGCCATTGGCTATCGCCACGTCTCCGGGGAAGCGTTCTGCCATGGCGACGGCGGGGCTGGGCGGGCTCGGGAGAGGTAGAGGGAGGGGCTGGGCGGTGGCGCTCGGGAGAGGCAGGGAGAGGGAGGGGCTGGACGACAGCGAGGGGCGGGGCTGGTGTGGGCACAGGCCAGTGGAGGCCGCCAGCTTTTATAGCCGGGCCGCGCTCGTGTGTACGCGTGCGAGGGAGGGGAGGCGTCGGCACGCCATCCCATGAAGCGCCGCCCGTGAGGAATCAATGGCAAGGCTGACCGGCGACAGCCTTGCCATTGATTCCCCGCGGGAACCGAGGCCGTTGGGGGAAGACGAGGTGCCGAGTCGCTGATGCGGCTGGCGCACGTCTTTTTCGCGCCAAAACAGCTCGCCCCGGCGCCCCCGGGCGCCCCCCAGCGAGCCGGGTTCGGGCTGGATCCGCCGGCGCTGTTTTCGGCCCAAGCCAGCGAAAATCGGGCTCCTGGGGGCGCGACTGGGCCATTTTTTTGGCGCCACCGCGAAAAAATCGCCTGGGGAGGCCTTCCTAGGGGCGCGGCTGGAGATGCCCTTATGCCCCTAAAACATGTTGACATCATGCTCAAAAGAAAATCACACAAAAAGATATAAAAAAGACAAAAGAGCAAGTTATAATATTTTTCAGCAGTTAACATCAACAAGCACTTTTGCAACAGATATTAACATCTCAAGGTGCACCGTAATAGGAATACAAAGCACACAAACATGTAGAGCACACTGAGCTGAACATTTTCATATCAAGATCATAACCATAGGATCAACAGGGACAAAGTTACAATACTCGCAAGATGCATACATGATATTAACAGGCAGCAGATTTCCGCAGTTTATATCACTTAGTAGTTTTGCAACGAAGATTAAGGCATCAAGATGAACAGAAAAATGAATGCAAATAAAACCATCATGTAGAGCATCAAGATATGAACATTTTGATATATCATACATCATCATAGGGTAAACATGCACAAAGTTACAAGGCACACATGATGCTGATGAACTGGGACTTGGCAGTTTTCTAAAGAAGAAAAACAAGTGGGCGCAAAATAGCTAAATGACGCATAGGCGGGGCTTAATGGGGATCTCACCATTGGGCCAAGCCCAGGACGGCGGGGAGGCGGGTCGGGCCGGCTGGGGTCGCTGGGCCGGACGGGGCCCACACGGCGCGGTGGGCCGAGGCCCACGCGGGTTGGTCATTACCGGGCAGCCGGGTCGAGCATCTCCTCTGCCCGACCCCAAGCAGAGCTGCAGCGGAAACCGGCGAGAAGATGGCCGGATAGGGGCGCAAAGCGAGCGTGGGGCACGGATCCATGGCTAGGGGTGCCGGATCTGGCCAAAGGGAGGCAGGGGCGGCGAGCTCCTGCGATGGGCGGCGAGCTCCGTGGTGGACGGCGACGAGGCGAAGGGGATCTCCGGTGGGGCGGTTCCGGTAAGGCGAGGCGGCAACCAGCGCGGGGCGATGGTGGAAAACAGCGTCGTTGACGATGCAGGAGGGTCGCGGGGCAAATGGTGGCGGGCGGAGCTCCTGGGTGGCGGCGGCGCTAGGGCGTGGAGCGGCTAGAGGCGAGCTCGGGCGCGAAGGGAGGGAGCGAGCGGGGGAGCGCAGCGGCGCGGTTCGGGCCGGGAGGGCCAGATGTGGGCCGAGGCGAAGTGGGGCGCTGGGGTGCATGTGGCAGCTCGGGATTGGGTGAGGAGGCGGCTGGCGACGGTGCTGGCGAATGCAGGCGTGCCAAGTGGCGGCGGCAGAGCTGGCCGGCGCGGAAAGCAAGGAAAGGGCGGCAGCTGTAGGTGCGAGGTAGGTGGAGGGCTAGGAAAATGCCCAAAACGTAAGGAGGGGTTTAAATAGGCAGGGATTAGGTTTAGGGGGGTTTTAGTCCATTTTCGGACCGTACGATGGCCATAGGACAGTCCAGAACAGAGGGGTGGTGTCAGTGGCCTAGATGGGCTGTGAAGAGGGGTTGGGCTTAGTGGAGAGAGATGAAGTGGGGCCCGGCACGGGTTTCTAGAGACTGAAAACGTCCAACGAATACACTGGCTATATTGCGACTGTATGAATAAAGGTTGGGCTATCAAACGGACTCCGAATGCGATGAAATTTGATAGGCCCGCTTGTTCGCCAGCGAACTCCTAGTTGGTGCTCCTGGCGGCCTGTGGCTCCAGCCGGACGGCTGCTGCAGCAGGGCTTCCTTGGTCTTGGTGGAGGTTTCCGTCGCTAGGAACGTGGCCTTGTCCCGCGGCTGGAAGACGTTTGCCCGCGCGCGCCGCCTGGGCCGGCGGTGCACCCTGCACTTCAAGTTTGACGGCAACGCGACCCTCTATGTGAGGGTGTTTGGAGAATACGGCCGCTGTGTCGGGTGTTGCCCTGAAGACGATGTCGGTGAGCAGGTGCTCGGACTTGGCAACAGCCGCCTTGAGGATGAAGGCAAGCCCACTGGCGGTGGCACTTGCAGATTGCCAAGCTTCAGCGGCTCTCCCTCTGGTGACAGCTCCTCCAGCGGTGGCCGTGATCAACCACCGCACTGCCGCGCTCGCTTCGAGGATGGTAACGGGTCATCCCGCTGTCGTGCCTCGATGAAGCGTGAGGAGGAGTCCGATTGAGCTCAGGAGGGCGGTGTGAACCCCCCCCCCCCTCACGAGCTGTCGCCGGGCATGTCGCGTTTATTTTGTTTATCTCATTTTCCTGCATAGATAGAGAGTGGCATGGGGCCCCACGGGGCATGCTGGACTATTGCCCCCTTAATTATTATGCTATTTCTATTATTCCCATGCTGTGTTGTGGCGTTGTGGTTGCGTGTTTGTGCGTACGAACAACTTAGCTCGGGGGGCTTGCTGCTGTCTTCGCCTCGCGAGGTACCTGCCTGAGGCCTGCAAAAATGTGCTGGGAGGATAGCTTTCGAACTTCTGTCGTGAGGGCGATCGGCTCAGGTCCTGTGTTTGCGTCGTGATGCTCGGGGGGCATAGACCGGAGGGGTGCCTCCGCTGTGAGCTTGAGTGAGGAAGCCTCATGAAATTAGGCGAGAAGGTGCTCGCAAGGGCGCCCGCGTAGCCCCCTCGCGAGGCTTGCGAAAGAGAGCACGAGCCAGGCGAAGAGGGGAAAACAGAGACGAAGAAAAATGGGCAAGGGACGGCAAACAACACTAGAAGCAACTCCAATAAAGTTTCAAACAAGGGTAAATAAGCCAACTGCGGAAAGCAAATGAAAAGCCGCGTCCGGCACCTAGTCTAGTCTTCGACGTCTTCTCACCAGCGCGGAGCTAAGTGCTACCACTGGGCGTGGGCGGGAGCCCCCATGGCCCAAGGGTGGAACTCCGGAGACTCCGGGGCATGTACAGCCCCAACTCATTATTACGTGAGAGTGTCACGGGCGTCGAGCTTCACAGGCATTGGCCTTCTTCACAAGCACCAGGCCTTTCTTGAGGCGACGAGCTTCACAGGCATTGGCCTTCCTCATAGGCGCCAGGCCTTTTCTTGAGCTGACGGGCTGCACAGGCACTGGGCCTTCTTTGCAGGCACTGAGCCTTACTTCAAGGGTAGAACTTCCGGAGGTGCTGAATGTTCCACGCGTTCGAAATGGGCGTCCCTTCCTGGGTCTTCAAGAGCGTGGCGCCAGATATGGAAACATGAACAACCTTGAACGGGCCCTCCCACATGGGTGAGAGCTTGTGCAGCCCTTCCCTGGAGAGCACCCTCCTGAGCACGAGGTCGCCTACCTCAAGAGTCCTGGGGAGGATGTTGCGGCAGTGGTACCGCCACAGCGCCTACTGGTATCTTGCTGCTCGTAACACGGCTTCTCGATGGTGTTCCACCCCCAGCACGAGATCCATCCCCCGCATGGTGTCCTACTGCGCTTTGTCAAACGCCAGGACCTGCACGGAGCGATGCCTGACCTCGTGAGGGAGGACCGCCTCTGCTCCATAGATGAGGAAGAACGGTGTTTCGCCGGTCGGCTTGGTGGCGGTAGTGCGGATGGACCACATCACGGACTGGAGTTCGTTGTACCAGCCCCGGCCGCAGGCCTCCATCTTCTTCTTGAAGGTCCTGGTTTTGAGGCCCTTCAGGACCTCTGCGTTGGCGCGCTCGGCCTGGCCGTTGCTCTGAGGGTGTGCCACCGAAGCGTAGCAAATCTGCGTTACAAGGTTAGCACAATATGTTTTGAAGAGACTGCTGGTGAACTGTGAACCGTTGTCAGTGATGATGTGTAGGATGACCTAAGGTTTATCAATCCGCAGGAGGCGTAGGATGAAGATGGTCTCTCTCAAACAACCCTGCAACCAAATAACAAAGAGTCTCTTGTGTCCCCAACACACCCAATACAATGGTAAATTGTATAGGTGCACTAGTTCGGCGAAGAGATGGTGATACAAGTGCAATATGGATGGTAGATAAAGGTTTTTGTAATCTGAAAATATGAAAACAGCAAGGTAACAAGTGGTAAAAGTGAGCGTAAACGGTATTGCAATGCTAGGAAACAAGGCCTAGGGTTCATACTTTCACTAGTGCAAGTTCTCTCAACAATAATAACATAACTGGATCATATAACTATCCCTCAATATGCAACACAGAGTCACTCCAAAGTCACTAATAGCGGACAACAAATGAAGAGATTATTGTAGGGTATGAAACCACCTCAAAGTTATCCTTTCTGATCGATCTATTCAAGAGTCCGTAGTAAAATAACACGAAGCTATTCTTTTCGTTTGATCTATCATAGAGTTTGTACTAGAATAACACCTTAAGACGCAAATCAACCAAAAACCTAATGTCACCTCGATACTCCATTGTCACCTCAAGTATTCGTGGGCATGATTATAGATATGCATCACACAATCTCAGATTCATCTATTCAACCAACACAACGTACTTCAAAGAGTGCCCCAAAGTATCTACCGGAGAGTCAAGATGAAAACGTGTGTCAACCCCTATGCATAAGTTCCCAAGGTCACGGAACCCGCAAGTTGATCACCAAAACATACATCAAGTGAATCACGTGAATATCCCATAGTCACCACAGATAATCATGGCAAGACATACATCAAGTGTTCTCAAATCCTTAAAGACTCAATCCGATAAGATTACTTCAAAGGGAAAACTAAATCCATTACAAGAGAGTAGAGGGGGAGAAACATCATTAGATCCAACTATAATAGCAAAGCTCGCGATACATCAAGATCGTGACAAATCAAGAACACGAGAGAGAGAGAGATCAAACACATAGCTACTAATACATACCCTCAGCCCCGAGGGTGAACTACTACCTCCTCGTCATGGAGAGCGCCGGGATGATGAACATGACCACCAGTGAGGGATCCCCCCTCCGGCAAGGTGCCGGAACTCGGTCCCGATTGGTTTTTGGTGGCTACAGAGGCTTGCGGCGGCGGAACTCCCGATCTATTGTGCTCCCCGATGTTTTAGGTTATATGGATATACATATAGGCAAAAGAAATCGGTCAGCGGAGCCACGAGGGGCCCACGAGGGTGGGGGCGTGCCTAGCGGGGTAGGGCGCGCCTCCCTGCCTCATGGCCGCCTCGAAGCTTCCCTGACCTCTACTCCAAGTCTCCTGGATTGCTTCCGTTCCAAAAATAACTATCCCGAAGGTTTCATTCCATTTGGACTCCGTTTGATATTCCTTTTCTTCGAAACACTGAAATAGGCAAGAAAACAGCAATTTGGGTTGGGCCTCCGGTTAATAGGTTAGTCCCAAAAATAATATAAAAGTGTATAGTAAAGCCCATTAAACATCCAAAACAGGTAATATAATAGCATGTAACAATCAAAAGTTATAGATACGTTGGAGACGTATCAAGCATCCCCAAGCTTAATTCCTGCTCGTCCTCGAGTAGGTAAATGATAAAAACAGAATTTTTGATGTGGAATGCTACCTAGCATATTTCTTAATGTAATTTTCTTTATTGTGGCATGAATGTTCAGATCCAAAAGATTCAAGATAAAATTTTAATATTGACATAAAAATAATAATACTTCAAGCATACCAACAAAGCAATCATGTCTTCTCAAAATAACATGCCCAAAGAAAGCTATCCCTACAAAATCATATAGTCTGGCTATGCTCTATTTTCATCACACAAAGTATTTAATCACGCACAACCCCGATGACAAGCCAAGCAATTGTTTCATACTTTTGATGTTCTCAAACTTTTTCAATCTTCACGCAATATATGAGTGTGAGCCATGGACATAGCACTATAGGTGGAATAGAATGGTGGTTGTGGAGAAGACAAAAAGGAGGAGATGATAGTCTCACATCAACTAGGCGTGTCAACGGGCTATGGAGATGCCCATTGTCGGTGTCAAAACCGGCGGATCTCGGGTAGGGGGTCCCGAACTATGCGTCTAAGCGGATGGTAACAGGAGACAAGGGACACGATGTTTTACCCAGGTTCGGGCCCTCTTGATGGAGGTAAAACCCTACGTCCTGCTTCATTGATATTGATGATGTGGGTATTACAAGAGTAGATCTACCACGAGATCAAGCAGGCTAAACCCTAGAAGCTAGCCTATGGTATGATTGTTGTTCGTCCTACGGACTAAAGCCATCCGGTTTATATAGACACTGGAGAGGGCTAGGGTTACACAGAGTCGGTTACAATGGTAGGAGATCTACATATTCGTATCGCCAAGCTTGTCTTCCACACCAAGGAAAGTGCCATCCGGACACGGGATGAAGTCTTCAATCTTGTATCTTCATAGTCTTGGAGTCCGGCCGATGATGATAGTTCGGCTATCCGGACACCCCCTAGTCCAGGACTCCCTCACCCATTAATAGATATCAATGTGAGTGAGTAGGGATTGCCATGCAACGGATGCACTAGAGCTATAAGTGTATGAAAGCTCAACACAATAAACTAAGTGGGTGTGCATCCAACTTGCTTGCTCACGAAGACCTAGGGCATTTTGAGGAAGCCCATCATTGGAATATACAAGCCAAGTTCTATAATGAAAAATTCCCACTAGTATATGAAAGTGACAATATAGGAGACTCTCTATCATGAAGATCATGGTGCTACTTTGAAGCACAAGTGTGGTAAAAGGATAGTAGAATTGTCCATTCTCTCTTTTTCTCTCATTTGTTTTGGCCTTCCTCTTTTTTTATGGCCTTTCTCTCTTTTTTATGGCCTTTCTTTTTTTATGGCCTTTCTCCTTTTTTATTTTTTTTATTTTCGGCTGGAGTATCATCCCGACTTGTGGGGGAATCATAGTCTCCATCATCCTTTCCTCACTTGGGACAATGCTCTAATAATGAAGATCATCACACTTTTATTTACTTACAACTCAAGATTACAACTCGATACTTAGAACAAAATATGACTCTATATGAATGCCTCCGGCGGTGTACCGGGATATGCAATGAATCAAGAGTGAGATGTATGGAAGAATTATGAAGGTGGCTTTGCCACAAATACGATGTCAACTACATGATCATGCAAAAGCAATATGACAATGATGGAGCGTGTCATAATAAACGGAACAGTGGAAAGTTGCATGGCAATATATCTTGGAATGGCTATGGAAATGCCATAATAGGTAGGTATGGTGGCTGTTTTGAGGAAGGAATATGGTGGGTGTATGGTACCGGCGAAAGTTGCGCGGCACAAGAGAGGCTAGCAATGGTGGAATGGTGAGAGTGTGTATAATCCATGGACTCAACATTATTCATAAAGAACTCATATACTTATTGCAAAAATCAACAAGTTATTGAAACAAAGTACTATGCGCATGCTCCTAGGGGGATAGATTGGTAGGGAAAGACCATCGCTCGTCCCCGACCGCCACTCATAAGCAAGACAATCAATAAATAAATCATGCTCCAACTTCATCACATAATGGTTCACCATACGTGCATGCTACGGGAATCACAAACTTTTAACACAAGTATTCCTCTAATTCACAACTGCCCGACTAGCATGACTCTAATATTACCAACCTCATATCTCAAAACAATTATCAAGCATCAAGTTGATCATAGTATTCAATTTAGTTTATATGATAGTTTTTATTATACCCAACTAGGATGCCCATCATTCTAGGACCAATTTTATAACCATAGCAAATACCATGCTGTTCTAAAAGACTCTCAAAATAATGTAAGTGAAGCATGAGAGTTCATTAATTTCTTCAAAATAAAACCACCTCCATGCTCTAAAAAGATATAAGTGAAGCACTAGAGCAAATGGCAAACTACTCTGAAAGATATAAGTGAAAATCAATGAGTAGTCAAATAATTGTCCAACTATGTGAAGACTCTCTAACATTTAAGAATTTCAGATCTTGGTATTTCATTCAAATAGCAATCAAAACAAAATAAAATGACATTGCAAGGATAGCACAACTCATGTGAAGAAGGAAAAACTTAGGTTCAACCGATACTAACCGATAATTGTTGAAGAAGAAAGGTGGGATGCCTACCGGGGCATCCCCAAGCTTGGATGCTTGAGACTTCTTGAAATATTATCTTGGGGTGCCTTGGGCATCCCCAAGCTTGAGCTTTTGTGTCTCCTTAATTCCTTTTACATCTCGGTTTCCTAAATCTCGAAAGCTTCATCCACACCAAACTCAACAAGAACTCGTGAGATAAGTTAGTATAAACCAATGAAAAAACCTTATCATTTTCTACTGTAACAAATCACTAAAATTAGTATTCAACATTGCATACTAAATGTCTCTACATATTTAATACTCCTATCCTCAAATAGAATCATTAAAGAAGCAAACATATGCAAACAATGCAAACATAACAGCAATCTGCCAAAACAGTATAGTCTGTAAAGAATGCAAGATTCATCATACTTACCTAACTCCAAAAATTATGACAAAAATACTACACTTTAGAAGATTTATCAGAGCTCAATATGCAAAAAGTTTCAATATTATAACATTCTCTTACTTTTCTAGGGAATTTTTGCAAGAGCGGTAAACTTTCTGTTTTGAAACAGCAACATGTATACTTGCAAAATAAGCATGGTAAAGGCTATCATTGACATTTTTATTGAAAATAGAGATGTAAAACATTATTATAAATAACAGCAAGAAAATACAAACAAAATAAAATGATGCTCCAAGCAAAACACATATCATGTGGCAAATAAAAATATAGCTCCAAATAAAGTTACCGATGAACGAGGACGAAAGAGGGGATGCCTTCCGGGGCATCCCCAAGCTTAGGCTCTTGGTTGTCCTTGAATATTACCTTGGGGTGCCTTGGGCATCCCCAATCTTAGGTTCTTGCCACTCCTTATTCCATAGTCCATCGAATCTTTACCCAGAACTTGAAAACTTCACAACACAAAACTCAACACAAAACTCGTAAGCTCCGTTAGTATAAGAAAATAAAACCACTTAGGTACTGTTGTGAACTCATTCTAAATTCATATTGGTGTAATATATACTGTATTTCAACTTCTCTATGGTTCATACCCTCTGATACTACTCATATGTCGGCGTTTTGGGAACGGGGGTCCCCAAACTTGCCTGCCTGCGGCCTGTGGCGTGGCTCTAGGGGCGGCCCAGCATGGCCCATCTTCAACAACACGAGTTCAAGACCCTCGCGAGGGGCCAAGCCTCGCGGGGCGGACAATACGAGGCTTCCTCAGGCACGGCCTCGTCAGGCTGGCTCGCGAGGAGGCGGAGAGATCAAGGCAGGGTACCTCGCGAGGTGCCCATGACACAAGCCATGACGACCAAGGGCGCCAGGCGGGCGCTAGCCCGCGCAGTGTCCTTCTTTCCTCTTTGGTGCAAAGGGGGCAAGCGCAGGCGAGAGCTTCAAGCAAAGGCATCCTTTTCAGTGCAACAAGACCAAGACCAGCAGAATGGCAGGATGGAAGCCATCGTGGAGCCCAAGCCGGCGTCACCACCAGAGCCTTTGGCAGGCGAGGACCAACTTTAGTCAGGATAAGTGTACTAGATGTTCCCCTTCAAAATGGCCAATTGTTGGCGCCCTTCCTACTCAATATTTGGGAGGAGGCCCAGGGCCTTTGCCTATAAATAGGACTAGCCACCCACAAGGTAGGGGGAGAAACCAATCGGACCCTCACCTAGAAAGCAGTAGAGAGAGCAACTGAACTCCCTGAGCAGTTCATTGCACCTGCCAAGAACAGACCCTCGCGAGGCTGTTCTCCCTTGTACTGTTCATCATCAGCCCAAGAGTCAATCCACCACACCACACACTGGAGTAGGCTATTACACCACAACGGTGGCCTGAACCAGTATAAACCCTGTGTCTCTTGTGTTGTTCCTTTGATTGCTTAGTTCATAACAAGGCAGTGAGGAGCAGGTAGGCAGAGGGCTAAATCTCCGCGCGCACCCAAGTGTTCGAATCTAGAGGGTCTGCCGGATCCCGAAATCTGACATTTGGCGCGCCAGGTAGGGGTGCGCCGGATTCCACCTTCTGCCGCTTCGCGTCCCGTCGCATTGTCATCATCATGTACGGCGACCAGGCAGGCAACCCTGATCCTTGGGCGGCCTGGCCTGCCCACGCAGAACCGCTCGCCACGGGCAACCCAGCGCCCCAGGCAGCTCGCGGTCCGCAAAGCGTTGCGGGCTGCGGGCGGCGCGGATAGGCGGCGACAGCTCTCATGACGCGGCAGGCGCGGTCGGCGGCGAGGGCTTCCCACCATGCCGCGGCCGCGGCGCCGTACACCCGACGGGAGCAGGCGAACTCAAGGGCCGCTCTCACCGTGGCTCGAGAGCTGCTGTAGTGCAGGCTGCTAGAAGGCGGCCACGACGTGCTGCTAGAGCGGGTGGCAGAGCTCCTGGGCTTCGCCGCCTCGGGGGCTCCCCCCTTCTGCACCCAACTCCCACCTCAGGTCCAGGGTGGCCCGTCACGGGGCTTCACGCACTCCCGTGCGGCCCCAGGCGGGCTCCAAGGGCACCCCAACGCCGGCCAGACTGTCAATGCCGGGCCAGCAGCAGCGCTACCTCCACCCCGGGCCATCGAAGCAGGACTCGCCACAACCCACGGCCCCGGTGGGCCGCCGCGCTACCACCCCCAGGTGGGCGCCTCAAGCAGCACTGCATGGCATGCGGGGCGCTACGGCGCGGTCTTCGGGATGGCGGCCCCAGAAGAGTACGTGCCTCATATGGTGGACCAAGGGCGCGCCCATGAGGACGAACAAGGCTCGCTCCTCGGCCCAAGCTAGGGGGACGAGGCGCCGGAAGCTGAACTCTTCAATGAGCCCCGAGAAGGCCCCGTTGTCTACGCTGGAAACAACGAGCATTAGGTACCACTAATCCCCCAGGAGCAGGCATACGCCAACCATGGATCGCAGGAAGTGCAGGTCACGACAATAGGTGGCTGCCTCACTCCCGCAGATTCCTACCCCTCAGGAGGAGGGCGCCGGGGGCTGGAGGAGAGGGGCCAAGACCCTACATCACCACCACGGCGTTCGGAGCAAGGCATCCTCAGGAGGTAGGCCTTCTGCTGGGGAGGTGCCCCCAGAGCCTACCCCTGGCAGAGGACCTGTGGTCGTCGGGGGAACCGCTGGCGACCGCTCTACCCCATCGGCGGCGTCCTGGTTTCCTGTCGTCGTCGATGGCACTAGAGTGTGGCGCAAGGCGGGGCCCTCGTCTGGCGATATGAAGCAAAGCCGGTACCTGTGAAGAAGGCCCAATGCCTGTGAAGATCGCCGTCCCGTGACAGTCTCACGTAATAATGAGTGGGGCTGTACACGCCCCGGAGTCTCAGGGGTGCCGGCCTCAGGCCTGGGGCTCCCTCCTACGCCCAGTAGCTGCACTTAGCTCCGCGCTGGTGAGAAGACGTCCAAGACTAGACTAGGTGCCAGACGCGGCCTTTTTCTGCTCTCGTTGCTTTTCCCATTGGCTGTCATTTTTCCCTTATTGGATTTCAAGTTGGATTTAAGCTCGAAGATTTGCGTGTGTTCGGGGAAGGGGTGTTTAGTCTCGTTCGAGCAATCTCTCGCATTCTGGTTACCACTCCGCCTCAGCTGCCTCCCCTCATGAGCCCCTCGCGAGCCGGGCCAGGCCTAGCTTGCGTGCAGCCCAGACTGCCGACGCCGCGCCCTCTCAGGAGGTTTTCATTACAGGTTGGATGGGTTCGTTCAGGAGACGCTCGAGGCACCACAACCCTCCTCAGGCAAGCTGGAGGCCCTAGCAGGTCAAAGGTAAACAAGCCCACCGGCTCGTCGCCAAGCCAGCCGCTTGGCGCAGACATACGGGTGATATCGCATCTACTAATATGCCGAATATGAGTTTTACATGAGGGGCTCCCCCTCCCAAAATGCTCTTACAATCTTCAGGACAAGGGCTGAACTCTATTTATGCAGGGTAAGGAAGCAGAGACAACACGCAGTCAGTCGGATAAATCCCCCAATGCATCCTCAGGGGCGCCTCCTGAATCATCACTGGCGTCGCTGGCCTCACCATCGTCCTCCGCGTCACCAGCAGCGACGGCAGGGCCGTTCACCATGTCACCTTCATCTGCAGCCCCGACCGCGTTATCATTATCAGAAGCGAAGGCCCTAACGAGGGCATCCACGTTGTCTTCCACCCAACGCGCCAGGTCGTCCCGGATGGCCTGGGGTACTTGAGCGATGGCAGCGTCGAAGTCGAAGTTGGGGACATATTCTGAAGGTGGCTGAAGACACGAGAGAAGGCACGTCCGAGCAGGGCGCGGCTCCTCTCCTCCACTAGCCTGTTGGCATCGGCCGACCGCGCCTCCAGCTGCATCACCATGTTGGTGCAGAACTGAAGATTGCCAGCATAGTTGACTGCGTGGGGCTGGTCGACAGCCGCCTCGCAGATGTTACCCAAGGCCGCGTTGGCTCTCTCCCGGAGCTTGGCAAGCATGGGGCCGTGCTCGTGCTCCAAGATCCGCCGCTGGCGTATCTCGTCCTCGTTCTGCCGCGCAACGGCCTCGGCCTCGTCCACCCGCTGGCGAAGAAGGAGCGCCTCGGCGCGGGAGGTAGTCAGTTCCTCCTGCGCTGCGTCGAGGGCAGCCCGGGAAGCGTCAGCCCGCCACTCCGCTTCCTCCAGCTTGGCCCTCAGGGCAGCGGTTCTGCCTTCAGCCTCGACCCGGATCAGCTCCAGCCTCTCCTCGAACTCGCGCTCGAGGTTCAAGCGGGCTGTCGTCACCCCGCGCTCAACCTCTTCCAGGACTTGGGCCTCACGCGCAGCAACGTCATCCTCCGCCTGTGACGCTAGGCGCTCTCTCGTCTCCAGACGTGCGAGATCGCGTGCGTACTCAGCAGCTTCTAGCGTCAGTGCCTCCTCACGTCTCAAGAGCTCTGTCAAGTCGACCGAAGCCACCTTCATCGACGCAAGGGCCGACTCACGCAGCTCCACATGCTGCTCCAGGGAGTGGCACCGGGCAAGGAGTTCCCGCGACCGCTCATCCACCACCTCACACCGCCGACCAGCTTCTCGGGCCTCCTCGACGTCCCAGGAACGAGCCTCCTGAGAGGCCGCCAGCAACTCCTCGGCCTCCTCATTGTCGAGGTCACGCTGGTGGTGCGCAAGGGCAACGGCTGCCTCCAGCTTGCGCCTCTCTTCAGCCAGGCGCGGGCCCTCGGCCTCAAGGCGCGCGTCTTCATCATCAAGCTCCTCACCAAGCTGGCTCACCGCGTCAGCCGCCCTCCGAAGAAACCCTTGGCGAAGAGCGCGATGCCTCTGGGCACGCTCGGGCACGTCTTCTGCATTGTCATCTGCCCCGAGTAAGCGCCGGGGGCCTCGAATCGGTGCTCCCCCACTGGGCAGGGGGCTGGGGGCTGGCCCCCTCGTGATGGTCGGGTACGCCTCGCCAGAAGCCCGGCCAGGGACGAGCCCCTCCCCAAATGAAGAGTGCGGGGCCGACCTCAGCCAACCGCCGTCCATGATCAGACGCGAGGCCCAGGGCAGGCTGGCTAGGCCACGAGAAGGCTCGCGAAGGAGGGTCGCGAGGCGCGCTGGGCCGCGATGCACCACAGGACGGCTCACCTCTCTGGGCGGCCTCACCATGAGGGCTCTGCTGGAACTCGGAGCGCTCGAAGGCGGTGGAGAGGGCGGAGCTTGTGGGGATGGCTCCTCAGCCACCTCCGTGAGCTCGGCAGGAAGGGGCCTGCGGAGCAAGGATCAGCCAAAGCGATGGGAGAGCCAAGAGCTAGGAAAAGAGAAGGCTTACTCATCAACGGCGAAATACTTCTGGCGCTTCAGCAGGCGGTAAGGGTAGTCATCACCCAAGGCCTCCCTTTTCTTCCGGAGAGCCTTGAAGTCCACGCAGAAGCGACCCAGGAGTTGAGCACAGGGGTCAGCCTGCGACGAGGATGAAGCGGCAAGGTGCCCAGCGTCTGGTGTGTCGTCCTGATGCACGCCACCTGCCGCCTCACCAAGAAGGACAGCTGGGGCCCCAGGGCCCTCAACCACGAGCACCGTAGGCCGCGGCTCAGTGCCCCCAGCCACAGTAGTGTGAGCTTCGGGAGATGCCCCCTCCGGAGTGCCGCCAGGCGTCGCCGTTCCGGCAGGGGCCCCCTCAGCCTCTGGCGGCTCATGCCTCCCTGCTCCGCCACTTGAGGAATGACCGCCGTGGGCAACTGGGAGGGCAGTCACCATCACTGGGTTATCGCGAGGACCCCTAAGGCCGGTGGGGCGCAGCCCCCATTCGTCGAAGATGGGCATCTGTTTCGCAAAGTCGCCCCTGTTCGAGCAAAGGTACAGCAAGGCGCCTCCACGCCGGATGCTGCCGGGGGAGGGGTCCCCGGTCAAGACCAAGAGCACCTTCCTTAGTGCTTCGGGCATGAGGTCCTCCTCCTAGAGCCTCATGCGATCTTCACGCCCGCTGAAGGACCACATCCGGCGGGAGTGGCGATGGAGAGGAGCAATGCGGCATAGCAGGAACTCCTTCACCACCTTGGGCGCCGTCACACCGAGCGCCCTCAAGAGCGCAAAGTGATGCCAGACGAAGATGAGCCGGGGACTCATGAGCCTCTCCTGGCCCCCGCCTGAGTTGGGGACAGCGGGTGACTTTGGCTCCGAAAGTAGGGGCTGGGTACCCCTACATCCACGTACAGCCACCGCTCGCGGAACCCGGGCACGGACGGAGGAAGGCTAAAATCAATCCCTGAAGTCGTTGTTTCTGGTGAGGCAATGAAGCTCACACACCCTGAGCATTGGGTGGGACCGACAAGGCGCAGAGAGAAGAAGTGGCGCAACAAGGCAACCGAAGGAGGGATGCCCATCATCGCCTTGAAGACAAAGGCGAAGACAGCTAGAAGAGTAATGGATTCAGGACCCAGATGCATCATATGGATCTGGTAATGGGAAAGCACAGCATTGAAGAAATCGGAAAAGGGGGGAACTAATCCTACCCACAGGGCCTCGGCAAAGTACTGGACCTCGATGACCACTCTGTCGATGGAGAAGTGGGATGCGGGCCAAGCCGTCTTCCTCCCGCACTCATTGAAGATGGTGGCCAGAGCAGAGCTGGCCTTGCCCAAGCCTTCTCGGTTGACTATAATCGACTGATCGACGGCGGGAGCCGCTAACGACGGTGAGCGAGGCGGAGGCATCGGTTTCTTCCCTTTTCCCTTCTTCGTCGGAGCCATGACGACGGGAAGAGGGAGGATTCGAGATTGGATTGGAAGCAGAGACTGGAGCACGAGAGGAGGAAGAGTAGGGGACGGCCGAGCGACGAGAAGAGGAAAGACTGTGTGCAACCACGGGTGCGCCTAGCAGGGTGCAAAGTAAGGAGGCGTGGGGAAGCAGGGCCACCCACATCCAATCAACTGCCACGCGGCGCCCGAGGCCGTAGGCTGTTAGGGCTCGCGGCGCTTCGCACTTACCCCTACGCCTCTCTGCTCAGCCAAGTCCGGGCGCGCCTTGGGCCCGGGGGCTACTGTCGGCATTCTGGGAATGGGGGTCCCCAGACTTGCCTGCCTGCGGCCTGCGACGTGGCTCTAGGGGCGGCCCAGCATGGCCCATCTTCATCAACACGAGTTCAAGACCCTCGCGAGGGGCCAAGCCTCGCAGGGCGGACGATACGAGGCTACCTCAGGCACGGCCTCATTAGGCTGGCTCGCGAGGAGGAGGAGAGATCAAGGCGGGGTACCTCGCGAGGTGCCCATGACGCAAGCCATGACGACCAAGGGCGCCAGGCGGGCGCCAACCCGCGCAGTGTCCTTCTTTCCTCTTTGGTGCAAAGGGGGCAAGCGCAGGCGAGAGCTTCAAGCAAAGGCATCCATTTCTGTGCAACAAGACCAAGACCAGCAGAATGGCAGGATGGAAGTCATCGTGGAGCCCAAGCCGGCGTCACCACCAGAGCCTTTGGCAGGCGAGGACCAACTTTAGTCAGGATAAGTGTACTAGATGTTCCCCTTCGAAATGGCCAATTGTTGGCGCCCTTCCCGCTCAATATTTGGGAGGAGGCCTTTGCCTATAAATAGGACTACCCACCCACAAGGTAGGGGGAGAAACCAATCGGACCCTCACCTAGAAAGCAGTAGAGAGAGCAACTGAACTCCCTGAGCAGTTCATTGCACCTGCCAAGAACAGACCCTCGCGAGGCTGTTCTCCCTTGTACTGTTCATCATCAGCCCAAGAGGCAATCCACCACACCACACACTGGAGTAGGGTATTACACCACAATGGTGGCCTGAACCAGTATAAACCCTGTGTCTCTTGTGTTGTTCCTTTGATTGCTTAGTTCATAACGAGGCGGCGAGGAAGGGGTAGGCAGAGGGCTAAATCTCCGCGCGCACCTCAGTGTTCGAATCTAGAGGGTCTGCCGGAACCCGAAATCCGACATCATAGATTCATCAAAATAAGCAAACAACACTTAGAACACAGAATCTGTCAAAAACAGAACAGTCTGTAGTAATCTGTATCATTCGAATACTTATGTAACTCCAAAAATTCTGAAATAAACTGGTGGACCTGACATATTTGTCTATTAATCATCTGAAAAAATAATCAACCTAAACTCACTCTCCAGTAAAAAATGGCAGCTAATCTCGTGAGTGCAAAAGTTTCTGTTTTTTTACAGCAAGATCATAAAGACTTCACCCAAGTCTTCCCAAAGGTTCTACTTGGCACAAACACTAATTAAAACATGAAACCACATCTAACCAGTTGCTAGATGAATTGTTTATTACTAAAAAGGAACAAAAATAAAATTGGATTGCCTCCCAACAAGCGCTATCGTTTAACACCCCCTAGCTAGGCATGATGATTTCAATGATGCTCACATAAAAGATAAGAATTGAAACATAAAGAGAGCATCATGAAGAATATGACTAGCATATTTAAGTCTAACCCACTTCCTATGCATAGGGATTTTGTGAGCAAACAACTTATGGGAACAATAATCAACTAGCATAGGAAGGCAAAACAAGCACAACTTCAAGATTTTAAGCACATAGAGTGGAAAATTGATATTATTGTAATATGTAGAAGCATATGTTCCTCCCTCATAATAATTTTCAGTAGCATCATGAATGAATTCAACAATATAACCAGCACCTGAAGAATTCTTTTCATGATCTACTTGCATAGAAATTTTACTACTCTCCACATAAGCAAATTTATTCTCATCAATAGTAATGGGAGCAAACTCAACAAAATAAATATCATGTGAAGCATAATCCAATGGAAAATTAAAATCATGATGACAAGTTTTATGGTTATGTTTATTATTTATGGCATACGTATAATCACAATAATCATCATAAATAGGAGGCATGCTTTCATCATAATAAATTTGCTCATCAAAACTTGGGGGACAAAAAAATATCATATTCATCAAACATAGCGTCCCCAAGCTTGTGGCTTTGCATATCATTAGCATCATGGGTATTCAAAGGATTCATACTAACAACATTGCAATCATACTCATCATTCAAAGATTTAGTGCCAAACATTTTATAGACTTCTTTTTTTAGCACTTGAGCACATTTTTCCTTTCCATCATTCTCACGAAAGATATTAAAAAGATGAAGCGTATGAGACAAACTCAATTCCATTTTTTGTAATTTTCTTTTATACACTAAACTAGTGATAAAACAAGAAACAAAAAGATTCGATTGCAAGATCTAAAGATATAGCTTCAAGCACTCACCTCCCCGGCAACAGCGTCAGAAAAGAGCTTGACGTCTACTACACAACCTTCTTCTTGTAGACGTTGTTGGGCCTCCAAGTGCAGAGGTTTGTAGGACAGTAGCAAATTTCCCTCAAGTGGATGACCTAAGGTTTATCAATCCGTGGGAGGCATAGGATGAAGATGGTCTCTCTCAAACAACCCTGCAACCAAATAACAAAGAGTCTCTTGTGTCCCCAACACACCCAATACAATGGTAAATTGTATAGGTGCACAAGTTCGGCGAAGAGATGGTGATACAAGTGCAATATGGATGATAGATAAAGGTTTTTGTAATCTGAAAATATAAAAACAGCAAGGTAACAAGTGGTAAAAGTGAGCGTAAACGGTATTGCAATACTAGGAAACAAGGCCTAGGGTTCATACTTTCACTAGTGCAAGTTCTCTCAACAATAATAACATAATTGGATCATATAACTATCCCTCAATATGCAACACAGAGTCACTCCAAAGTCACTAATAGCGGACAACAAACGAAGAGATTATTGTAGGGTATGAAACCACCTCAAAGTTATCCTTTCTGATCGATCTATTCAAGAGTCCGTAGTAAAATAACACGAAGCTATTCTTTTTGTTCGATCTATCATAGAGTTTGTACTAGAATAACACCTTAAGACGCAAATCAACCAAAAACCTAATGTCACCTAGATACTCCATTGTCACCTCAAGTATTCGTGGGCATGATTATACGATATGCATCACACAATCTCAGATTCATCTATTCAACCAACACAAAGTACTTCAAAGAGTGCCCCAAAGTTTCTATCGGAGAGTCAAGACGAAAACGTGTGCCAACCCCTATGCATAAGTTCCCAATGTCACGGAACTCGCAAGTTGATCACCAAAACATACATCAAGTGAATCATGTGAATATCCCATTGTCACCACAGATAAGCATGACGAGACATACATCAAGTGTACTCAAATCCTTAAAGACTCAATCAGATAAGATAACTTCAAGGGGAAAACTCAATCCATTACAAGAGAGTAGAGGGGGAGAAACATCATAAGATCCAACTATAATAGCAAAGCTCGCGATACATCAAAATTGTGCCAAATCAAGAACACGGGAGAGAGAGATCAAACACATAGTTATTGGTACATACCCTCAGCCCCGAGGGTGAACTACTCCCTCCTCGTCATGGAGAGCGCCGGGATGAAGAAGATGGCCACAGGTGAGGGATCCCCCCTCTGGCAGGGTGCCGGAACAGGGACCTGATTGGTTTTTGGTGGCTACAGAGGCTTGCGGTGGCGGAACTCCTGATCTATTGTGCTCCTCGATGTTTTTAGGGTATATGGATATATATAGGTGAAAGAAGTCGGTCAGGGGAGCCACGAGGGGCCCACGAGGGTGGGAGGCACGCCCAGGGGTTAGGGCACGCCTCCCTGCCTCGTGGCCACCTTGAAGCTTCCCTGACGTCTACACCAAGTCTCCTGGATTGCTTTCGTTCCAAAAATAACTCTCCCGAAGGTTTCATTCCATTTGGACTCCGTTTGATATTCCTTTTCTTCGAAACACTAAAATAGGCAAGAAAACAACAATTTGGATTGGGCCTCCAGTTAATAGGTTAGTCCCAAAAATAATATAAAAGTGTATAGTAAAGCCCATTAAACATACAAAACAAGTAATATAATAGCATGGAACAATCAAAAATTATAGATACATTGGAGACGTATCAGCTCCCCCTGCTCACACATTTATAGCCAGGGAAAGGTAAATCGTCGGCCTCCCACGAGTAATGATGATCCTTTCTACATGCAGCATGCAGTTGTCAAATCGAGCAGTTGCCGAGGCAGCGTGGGGAAGCGGAGTCGCCCACGTCCCATCAGTCGGCACGCGTCGTCAAGGCCGCAGGCGGTTAGGGCACGCGACGCTCCACACTTTCCCTTTGGCTACGCCTAGAAGCCAAGCCCGAGCGCGCCTTGGGTCCACGGGCTACTGTCGGTGTCCTGGACTTGGGGGTATCCAGTCCTGCCTGCCTGCGGCCCACCGCATGGCTCCATCGACGGCCTGGTACGACCCAGCTTCAGCACCAACATCGCAAGACCCTCGCGAGGGGCCAAGCCTCGCGAGGCGGATGACGCCAAGACCCCTAAAGGAGTTGGCCTCCTCAGGAGGGCTCTTGAGGGGTGGAGAGATGTATGCAGCTACCTCATGAAGCTCAGCTAACGTGAGCCATGACGACCAAATCCAGGCGGGCACCAGGCGGGCGCCAGGCAGGCGCCAGGCGGGTGCAGTGCGCAGGTTACCTCTTCGGTGCAAGGGAGGCAAGCCACAGGCGCGGAGTCCCGGGGAATAAGCCAAAGGTTTCAATCCTGGTGAAACAAGACCAAGACCGCCAGGACGGCAGGATGGAGGTCATCACTGAGCCCACCGCAGCGTCACGACCAGAGGCTTTTCGCAGGCGAAGACTACTTTTGCCAGAATAGACTATACTACTTGGCCCCTTTCAAATCCCGCCATTGTGGAATCCCTTTCCGCTCATATTTGCAAAGAGGACTGACAGATGTGGGGTTCTGGCAAACCATTAAGGTTCGAACTCTTGTGTGCGCATGAAGATCTTTCCTCTACCAACCCACATCCCAATGCCTCGCTGAGAATCTAGACTACTCAATGAACAACACAAGGGACACGAGGTTTATACTGGTTTAGGCCACCATTGTGGTGTAATACCCTACTCCAGTGTGTGGTGAGTGGATTGCCTCAGGGGCTGATGATGGATAGTACAAAGGAAGAACAACCTCGCGAGGGGAGTTCTTGTGGAGGTGTGCTTGGAGAGGAATTGCTCCGTCTCTGTTGGCTCTGCGTGAGATCCAGATGAGATGAGATCCCGATGAGATCCTCCCAAGATGCCTCCTACTGTGGTGGCTAGTCCTATATATAGAGGCCCTGGTCCTCTTCCCAAATATTGAGCGGGAAGGGCGCCAACAACACCAATTTTGAAGGGGAACATCTAGTACAGCTTATCCTGACTAAAGTTGGTCTTCGACTGCCAAAGACTCTAGCGATGACGCCGTCCTGGGCTCCACGGTGACCTCCGTCCTGCCGCTCTGCCAGTCTTGGTCCTGTTGCACTAGAATGGAAACCTTTCCTTGACGCCTCGGTACTCCGCGTCTACGCTTGCCCCCTTTGCACCAAAGAGGAAACAAGGACACTGCGCAGGCCGGCGCCGCCTGGCGCCTGCCTGGTCTTGATCGTCATGGCTTGCGTCATGAGCACCTCGCGAGGTACCCTTGCCTTGATCTCTCCGCCTCCTCGTGAGATTTTCCTAGTGAGGCCGCTCCTGAGGAAGCCTCCTGTCGTCCGCCCCACGAGACTTGGCCCCTCGCGAGGGTCTTGAGCTCGAGTCGATGAAGATGGGATGCACTGGGCCACCACTTGAGCCACACCGCAGGCTGCAGGCAGGCAAGTCTGGGGACCCCCGTTCCCAGAACGCTGACAGTAGCCCCCGGGCCCAAGGCGCGCTCGCACTTGGCTTAGCGGAGAAGCGAAGGGGCAAGCACGGAGAACCGCGGGCCCCAACAGCCTGCGGCCTTGGACGCCGCGTGGCGGTTGATTGGATGTGGGCGTCTCCGCTTCCCTATGACGCCTCGGCAACTGCCCGACTTGACAGGTCTCTGCATGCAAAAATGAGTCATGATTACCTGCGGTCGTGGAGGCCGATGGTTGGCCTCCTCCGGCTATAAGTACGGAACGGGGTGAGCCCTCCCAGTCTATCTCTCCTTGCTCCGCCTCTTCTTCTTCGCTCCCCCTCCACTGGCTCGTTGTGTCTCATGTCGCCTATGAAGAAGTTTTCGGCCGCAGAGAAGGGGAAGGCCCGCCGGGAGGGGCCTGGCTCCCCTCCGGCTAAGCGCGGCTGAGGCCGCCCCCGCAAGCTCCCCGCGACTCCTACGAGGGCCACTCGTGGTCACGGCGGTGGCCCCTCGCTTGGTGAAGGCCGCTTGATAGGCGGGGTATGGCGCGCCGTGGCTGCGCGGCCTCCTCACCCGCGATCCCACTCGGTGGAGGTGTTGACGGAGTTTGTCATTTGGTCGGAGGATCCGGCCGGTACCTGGCTTCAGCTCCCTCGCTTCTTTGCCGGTGAGCTGCCGTTCGGTGCCACTGGCGGGCTCTGGCTTCAGGCAGATGGTTGTTGTAGCAGAGCCTGTTGGGTGGTGGTGGAGGTCTCCATCGCAGGGAACGTGGCCCTGACTCACGGATGGCAGACGTTTGCCCGCGCTTGTGGCCTGGGCCAGCGGTGCACCCTTCACTTCAAATTCGACGGTGACGCCACCCTCTTAGTGAGGGTGTTCGGTGAGGACGATCGCCGCACCGGGTGCTGCCCTGAAGGTGATGATGGCGACCGAATGCTCAGCCTCGGCGACGGCAACAGCGAAGATGAGGGCGGGCACGCGCCAGCCAGTGCCCGCGGCTCGCCAAGCTTTGGTGACTCCCCTTCTGACGGCAGCTCCTCCAACGGTGGTAGTGACTAGCCACCGTGCCGTCGCGCCCGCTTTGAGGGAGGCGGCGGATCGTCCCGTCATCGCGCCTCGGTGAAGCATGAGGAGGGGTCCGCTTGAGCTCTGGAGGGTGATGCGGATCCTCTTCTGCGGGCTGTTGCCGGGCGAGCTCTGCCCATTTTGGTTTACCTACATAGAGAGAGGAGTGTGTAGCCCCGTGGGGGCATGCTAGACTGTTGCCTTTAATTATGATGTTGTTCCTATCATTTCCATGTTGCGTTACGGTATTGCATGCTCATGCGTAGGAATAACTTAGCTTGGTGGGGGATTCATTGCGGCCTTTGCCTCGGGAGGCTCTGGCCAGAGGCCTTGTTGTGCGTCTTGAGGCCTGCAAAAATTAGCCGGAGGGACAGGCTCCGTCCCCCAGCTGCATGGGTGACCAGCTTGGGTCCTACATTCGTGCTGCGATGCCCGTGGGGCATGGACCGAGAGGAGTGCTCCTGCTGTGAACTTTGGTTGGGAACCTCACGAAATTAAGCCAGAAGACACTCGCGAGGGCGCACGTGCCGCCCCCCTCATGAGGGTTGCTAAAGGAAAGAAGAATCAGGCGAGCGGCAAAGACAAGAAAACACAGGCCGGGGACGGCGAACCACATCGAAAGCAACTCCAACTAAAGTCCCAAACAAATATGAACTAGACAACTGCAGAAAGCAAATGAAAAGTTGCGTTCGGCACCTAGTCTAGTCTTCGACGTCTTCTCACCAGCGCGGAGCTAAGTGCTACCACTGGGCGTGGGCGGGAGCCCCCGAGGCCCAGGGGCGGCACTCCGGGGACTCCGGGGCGTGTACAGCCCCAACTCATTATTACGTGAGAGTGTCATGGGCGGTGATCTTCATAGGAACCGGGCCTTTTCTTGAGGAGGGGTCGAGCTTTACAGGCATTGGCCTTCTTCACAGGCACCGGGCCTTTTCTCACAGCAACAAGCTTCACAGGCATTGGCCTTCTTCACAGGCTCCGGGCCTTTCCTCGCAGGCACTGGGCCTCGCTTCAAGGGTAGAATCTCTGGAGATGCTAAATGTTCCACGCGTTCGGGATGGGCACCCCCTCCTGGGTCTCCAAGCATGCGGAGCCGCGCCTGGAAACATGAACAACCTTGAACGAGCCCTCCCACATGGGAGAGAGCTTATGCAACCCTTCCCTGGAGAGCACCCGCCTGAGCACGAGGTCCCCTACCTCGAGAGTCCTGGGGCGGATGTTGCGGCAATGGTACCGTCGCAGAGCCTGCTGGTATCTTGCCTCCCGAAGCACGGCCTCCCGACGGCGTTCCTCCCCCAGAACGAGACTCGTCCCCCGCATGGCATCCTGCTGCGCTTCGTCGAATGCCAGGACCCACGCGGAGCGACGCTTGACCTCGTGAGGGAGGACCGCCTCCGCTCCGTAGATGAGGAAGAATGGAGTTTCGCCAGTCGACTTAGTTGTGATCGTGCGGATGGACCTCAGCACAGACTGGAGCTCGTCATACCAGCCCCTGTCGCAGGCCTCCAGCTTCTTCTTGAAGGTTCTGGTTTTGAGGCCCTTCAGGACCTCCGCATTGGCTCGCTCAGCCTAGCCGTTGCTCCGAGGGTGCGCCACCGAAGCATAGCATATCTGCGTTCCAAGGTTAGCACAGTATGTTTTGAACAGATTGCTGGTGAATTGCGAACCATTGTCAGTGATGATGCGATTAGGCACTCCGAATCAGTTCACGAGGCCTTTGATGAACTTGACTGCTGAGCCTGCTGGGATGGTGCGAACAGCTTCCACCTCAGCCCACTTGGTGAATTTGTCAATAGCAACGTAGAGGTAGCGATAGCCCCCTGGCACCCGGGGAAACGGGCCCAAGATGTCCAGCCCCCAAACTCCAAACGGCCATGAGAGGAGTATGGTCTGCAGGCCCTGAGCCGACTGATGGATCTGCTTGGCGTGGAATTGGCAGGCTTCACAAGCTTACACCAGCTGTACGACATCATTGAGTGTTGCGGGCCAGTAGAACCCACTGCGGAATGCCTTGCCAACGAGGGCCCATGACGACGAGTGGTGCCCACAATCTCCACCGTGTATGTCCGCCAGCAGCTCCTTCCCCTGTTCCCTGGAAATGCAATGTAGGGACACGTCATTCGGCCGCTTCCGGTAGAGCTCTCCATCTTGAATGCAGTAGGCCATGGCTTGTCGCGCCACGCATCCTGCGTCCTGCTCCCTCTCCGGCAGGGTCCCTTGCATTAGGTAGCTCTTGAGTTCCACGATCCAACATCCCTCCTGAGGCTCCAGCGCCTGGAGCAAGCATGCTCCTGAGGCCGAGCCACAGGCCGGAGCTCCTGAGGCAGGTGGTTGAGGGAGCTCTTCCTGAGGCTGCGCCGCGCTTGATGGTGGTGGCGCTGCCGAGGGTTTAAAGAGCCTTTCCAAGAAGACACCGGGATCTTGAGGCTGCCGCCTAGATGCCCTTTTGGCGATGTCATCAGGCTCTTGATTGGTGCCGCGGGGCACATGCTACAACTCCAAACCCCAAAACTACTTCTCAATTTTGCGGATCTCAGCTAGATACGCCTCCATGTGCTCGTCCTTCCGCTCATACACTCTGTTGGAGAAGTTGACGAGCAGCTGTGAATCGCCTTTGATGATGAGGCGCTTTACCCCCAAGGCCACTGCAGCTTTCAAGCCCGCTATCAGCCCCTCGTACTCTGCTATATTGTTGGAAACCTTCTCTCCACGCTGGAAACAGAGTTGCACGGTGTAGTAGAGCTTGTCCTGGGTGGGGGATATGAGCACCGCGCCAGCCCCCACGCCATGTCGCGAGAAGGCTCCATCGAAGTACATAACCCAACCATCTGGCGCCTCACTTCCTGGGGACAGTGACTGGTCTTCGCCTGCTTCAAGCCCTGGCGCCTCCATCCATTCTTCTATAAAATCTGCAAGTGCGGCTCCCTTAACGACTCTCGTCGTGCTGAATTCCAATTGAAACGCTTGCAGCTCGATGTTCCATTCGGCAACCCTTCCTGCTGAGTTGGGACTCCTGAGTACCCTCTCTAATGGGTATGCCGAGAAAACCTTGATGGGGTGACCTTGGAAGTAGTGCCGCAGCTTCCGAGAAGCCACCAACAGCGCGACCAGGAGCTTCTGGGGCATGGGGTACCATGCCCTTGCATCCCTCAGTATTGTGCTGACGAAGTACACGGGATGCTCGACGAGGGTGGGCGTAGTGACAGAGTCCGCATCCTCCGGGGAGTTGAGCGCCTCCTGAGGTGCACGAGCCCCCCGGCTCCTGACGAACTCGCGGGGTCCCTTTAGCCGCGGAGGCGTCTTCCTGCTGGGGCTGACGTGTATCTGTCGAGGGCGTGACCCTTGCGAGGCCTTCCTGGCCCAGAGCTGCTACGACTGGGGCCGCGGCCGATGCGGTCTTGGCCCGGCGCTCCTCCCGGACCGCCACCAGAGCTACGCTGGCGGAGTACGGTGTGGTGGCGAGATAAAGCACCAGGGGCTCCTGCAAGCGTGGCGCTACCATCACAGGAGGGCTGGTCAGGTACTTCTTGAGATCTTGGAACGCTTCGTCAGCCTCCTGAGACCATTCGAATAGGCCCTTCCTCTTCATCGTCTTAAAGAAGGGCAGAGCGCGTTCCCCTAGCTTGGAGATAAAGCGCCCTAGTGCGGTTACTCGTCCGGCGAGCTTCTGCATTTCCCTGAGGGTTTGCGGCGGACTCATGTCCTCGATTGCTTTGACCTTCTCCGGGTTAGCCTCGATCCCTCTATGAGACACGAGGAAGCCCAGGAGCTTGCCATAGGGACACCCGAACATGCACTTCTTTGGGTTGAGCCACAGGTCTACTTCACGAAGGCTAGTGAAGGTTTCTTCTAGGTCCTGTATCAGGGTCTTTGCCTCCCAAGACTTCACCACTATGTCATCGACATAAGCCTCGGCGTTCTTCCTGAGCTGCCGGCCTAAGGAGATGTGCATCAGCTGCTGAAAGGTTGGGCCTGCGTTGCGCAAGCCGAACGGCGTGCATGTGTAGCAGTACACCCCACACGGGGTCAGGAAAGCCGTCCTCTCCACATCCTCGACCTTCATCTTGATTTGGTGATAGCCCGAGAAGGCATCCAGGAAGCACAACAGGTCACACTCAGCAGTAGAGTCGACGATTTGATTGATGCGGGGGAGTGGGAATGGATCTTGTGGGCAAGCTTTGTTGAGGTTGGTAAAATCGATGCACATGCATTCCTTCCCCCCTTTCTTCTGCACAACAACAGGGTTCACCAGCCATTCCGGATAGCAGACCTCGTGAATGTCTCCCACAGCCTCTAGCTTGCGGGTTTCTTGGATGATGAACGCCTGCTTCTCGGTGGACTGCCGCCTTGCCTTCTGCTTCACGGGGCGTATGTTTGGGCATACGTTCAGATGATGCTCGATCACCTGCCTGGGGACCCCCGCCAGCTGCTTGGGTTCCCACGCGAACACCTCCTTATTCGCGCGCAGGAACTTCACCAGGGCCTCCTCTTGTTCGGGGTCAAGATTGGCGCCATGGTGAAGGTGTTGGAAATATGCCCTAGAGGCAATAATAAATTAGTTATTATTATTATATTTCCTTGTTCATGATAGTCGTTTATTATCCATGCTATAATTGTATTGATAGGAAACTCAGATACACGTGTGGGTACATAGACAACACCATGTCCCTAGTAAGCCTCTAGTTGACTAGCTCGTTGATCAATAGATGGTTACGGTTTCCTGGCCATGGACATTGGATGTCGTTGATAACGGGATCACATCATTAGGAGAATGATGTGATGGACAAGACCCAATCCTAAGCCTAGCACAAAGATCGTGTAGTTCGTATGCTAAAGCTTTTCTAATGTCAAGTATCATTTCCTTAGACCATGAGATTGTGCAACTCCCGGATACCATAGGAATACTTTGGGTGTACCAAACGTCACAACGTAACTGGGTGGCTATAAAGGTGCACTACAGGTATCTCCGAAAGTGTCTGTTGGGTTGGCATGAATCAAGACTGGGATTTGTCACTGCGTGTGACGGAGAGGTATCTCTGGGCCCACTCGGTAGGACATCATCATAATGTGCACAATGTGACCAAGGGGTTGATCACGGGATGATGTGTTACGGAACGAGTAAAGAGACTTGCCGGTAACGAGATTGAACAAGGTATCGGCATACCGACGATCGAATCTCGGGCAAGTACTATACCGCTAGACAAAGGGAATTGAATACGGGATTGATTCAATCCTCGACATCGTGGTTCATCCGATGAGATCATCATGGAACATGTGGGATCCAACATTGGTATCCAGATCCCGCTGTTGGTTATTGACCGGAGAACGTCTCGGTCATGTCTGCATGGTTCCCGAACCCGTAGGGTCTACACACTTAAGGTTCGATGATGCTAGGGTTATAGGGAATAGATATACGTGGTTACTGAATGTTGTTCGGAGTCCCGGATGACATCCCGGACGTCACGAGGAGTTTCGGATTGATCCGAAGGTAAAGATTTATATATGGGAAGTCCTGTTTTGGTCACCGGAAAAGTTTCGGGTGCTATCGGTAATGTACCGGGACCACCGGGAGGGTCCCGGGGGTCCACCAGGCGGGGCCACCGGCACCAGAGGGCTGCATGGGCCAAGTGTGGGAGGGTACCAGCCCCAGGTGGGCTGGTGCGCCCACCCCCCCCCACTAGGGCCCAACGCGCCTAGGGTTTGGGGAGGGGGCGCCTCCACCTTGCTTGGGGGGCAAGTTTCCCTCCCCCCCCCCTTGGCCGCACCGTAGATGGGATCTAGGGGCTGCCGCACCCCTTGGGGTGGGAACCCTAGAGGGGGCACAGCCCCCTCCCTCTCCCCTATATATAGTTGAGGTCTTTCGGGCTGCCAATACATGAGTTTTGACCTCTCCCTGGCGCAGCCCTACCTCTCTTCCTCCTCATCTCTCGCGGTGCTTGGCGAAGCCCTGCTGGAGTGCCATGCTCCTCCATCACCACCACGCCGTTGTGCTACTGCTAGACGGAGTCTTCCCCAACCTCTCCCTCTCTCCTTGCTGGATCAAGGTGTGGGAGACGTCACCGGGCTGCACGTGTGTTGAACGCGGAGGTGCCGTCCGTTCGGCACTAGGATCTCCGGTGATTTGGATCACGACGAGTACGACTCCCTCAACCCCGTTCTCTTGAATGCTTCTGCTTAGCGATCTATAAGGGTATGTAGATGCACTCCCCTCTCTCTCGTTGCTAGTCTCTCCATAGATAGATCTTGGTGACTCGTAGGAAAATTTTGAATTTCTGCTACGTTCCCCAACAGTGGCATCATGAGCTAGGTCTATGCGTACTTTCTATGCACGAGTAGAACACAAGTTGTTGTTGGCGTTGATTTTGTTCAATATGCTTACCGTTACTAGTCCAATCTTATTTCGACGGTATTGTGGGATGAAGCGGCCCGGACCGACCTTACACGTACACTTACGTGAGACAGGTTCCACCGACTGACATGCACTTGTTGCATAAGGTGGCTAGCGGGTGCCAGTCTCTCCCACTTTAGTCGGATCGGATTCGATGAAAAGGGTCCTTATGAAGGGTAAATAGCAATTGGCATATCACGTTGTGGTTTTGCGAAGGTAAGAAATGTTCTTGCTAGTAACCCATAGCAGCCACGTAAAACATGCAAACAACAATTAGAGGACGTCTAACTTGTTTTTGCAGGGTATGATGTGTGATGTGATATGGCCAAAAAGAATCTGATGAATGATATGTGATGTATGAGATTGATCATGTTCTTGTAATAGGAATCACGACTTGCATGTCGATGAGTATGACAACCGGTAGGAGCCATAGGAGTTGTCTTAATTTATTGTATGACCTGCGTGTCATTGAACAACGCCATGTAATTACTTTACTTTATTGCTAAACCGTTAGCCATAGTAGTAGAAGTAATAGTTGGTGAGACAACTTCATGGAGACACGATGATGGAGATCATGATGATGGGGATCATGGTGTCATGACGGTGACGATGATGATCATGGAACCCCGAAGATGGAGATCAAAAGGAGCAAAATGATATTGGCCATATCATGTCACTTTTTGATTGCATGTGATGTTTATCATGTTTACGCATCTTATTTGCTTAGAACGACGATAGTAAATAAGATGATCCCTCTTTAAAATTTCAAGAAAGTGTTCCCCCTAACTGTGCACCGTTGCAAAAGTTCGTCGTTTCGAAGCACCACGTGATGATTGGGTGTGATAGATTCTAACGTTCACATACAACGGGTGTAAGCCAGATTTACACACGCAAAACACTTAGGTTGACTTGACGAGCCTAGCATGTACAGACATGGCCTCGGAACACAAGAGACCGAAAGGTCGAGCATGAGTCGTATGGTAGATACGATCAACATGAAGGTGTTCACCGATGATGACTAGTTCGTCTCACGTGATGATCGGACACGGCCTAGTTGACTCGGATCATGTAATCACTTAGATGACTAGAGGGATGTCTATCTGAGTGGGAATTCATAAGATGAACTTAATTATCCTGAACATAGTCAAAAGGTTTTTGCAAATTATGTCGTAGCTCACGCTTTAGTTCTACTGTTTTAGATATGTTCCTAGAGAAATTTTAGTTGAAAGTTGATAGTAGCAATTATGCGGACTGGGTCCGTAAACTGAGGATTGTCCTCGTTGCTTCGTAGAAGGCTTATGTCCTTAATGCACTACTTGGTATGCTGAACCTCGAACATCGTCTGTGGATGTTGTGAACATTTGACATACACGTTTTGATAACTACGTGATAGTTCAGTTAAACAGTTTAGAGTTGAGCCACCAAAGACGATTTCGAAACGTCGCCGAACATATGAGATGTTTCGAGGGCTGAAATTGGGATATCAGGCTCGTGCCCACATCAAGAGGTATAAGACCTCCGATGATTTTCTTAGCCTGCAAACTAAGGGAGAAAAGCTCAATCGTTGAGCTTGTGCTCAGATTGTCTGAGTACAACAATCACTTGAATCGAGTGGGAGTTGATCTTCCAGATGAGATGGTGATGTTTCTCCAAAGTCATTGCCACCAAGCTACTAGAGCTTCGTGATGAACTATAACATATCAAGGATAGAAATGATGATCCTTGAGATATTCGCGATGTTTGACACCGCGAAAGTAGAAATCAAGAAGGAGCATCAATTGTTGATGGTTGGTGAAACCACTAGTTTCAAGAATGGCAAAGGGCAAGAAGGGACACTTCATGAAATGGAAAATCAGTTACTGCTCTAGTGAAGAAACCCAAGGTTGAACCCAAACCCAAGACTAAGTGCTTCTGTGATAAGGGGAACAGCCACTAGAGCAGAATTACCCTAGATACTTGATAGATGAGAAGGCTGGCAAGGTCGATAGAAGTATATTGGATATACATTATGTTAATGTGTACTTTGCTAGTACTCCTAGTAGCACCAGGGTATTAGATACCAGTTCGGTTGCTAAGTGTTAGTAACTCGAAATAAAAGCTACGGAATAAACGTAGACTAGCTAAAGGTGAGCTAACGATATGTGTTGGAAGTGTTTCCAAGGTTGGTGTGATCAAGCATCGCATGCTCCCCCTACCATCGAGATTGGTGTTAAACCTAAATAATTGTTATTTGGTGTTTGTGTTGAGCATAGAAATGATTGGATTATGTCTATCGCAATACGGTTATTCATTTAAGGAGAATAATGGTTACTCTGTTTATTTCAATAATACCTTCAATGGTCTTGCACCTAAAATGAATGGTTTATTGAATCTCGATCATAGTGATACACATGTTCATGAAAAAAGATATAAGATAGTAATGATAGTACCACCTGCTTGTGGCACTGCCATGCAAGTCATATTGGTATAAAACGCATGAAGAAGCTCCATGTTGATGGATCTTTGGACTCACTCGGTTTTGAAAAGTTTGAGACATGCGAACCATGTCTATTGGTGTATATGCATGAAGAAACTCCATGCAAATGGACCATTTGGACTCACTTGATTTTGAATCCCTTGAGACATGCAAATGATACCACATGGGCAAGATGACTGAAAGCCTCATTTTCAGTAAAATGGAACAAGAAAGCAACTTGTTGGAAGTAATACATTTTGATGTGTGCAGTCCAATGAGTGTTGAGGCACGCAGTGGATATCGTTATGTTCTTACTTCACGGATGATTTGAGTAGATACTGAGTGTATTTACTTGATGAAACACAAGTCTGAATTATTGAATGGTTCAAGTAATTTCAGAGTGAAGTTGAACATCGTCGTGATAAGAGGATAAAATGTCTATGATATGATCATAGAGATGAGTATCTGAGTTACGAGCTTTGGCACGCAATTAAGACATTGTGGAAATTGTTTCGCAATTAATACCGCCTAGAACACCATAGTGTGATGGTGTGTCCGAACATCATAGCTGCACCCTATTGGATATGGTGCGTACCATGATGTCTCTTATCGAATTACCACTATCGTTCATGGGTTAGGCATTAGAGACAACCGCACTCACTTTAATAGGGCACCACGTAATTCCGTTGAGACAACACCGTTTGAACTATGGTTTGGAGAAACCTAAGTTGTCGTTTCTTAAAAGTTTGGGGCTGCGACGCTTATGTGAAAAGGTTTCAGGTTGATAAGCTTGAACCCAAAGCGGATAAAATGCATCTTCATAGGACACCCAAAACAGTTGGGTATACCTCCTAATTTAGATCCGAAAGCAATAGGGATTGTTTCTTGAATCGGGTCCTTTCTCGAGGAAAAGTTTGTCTCGAAAAATTGAGTGGGAGGATGGTGGAGACTTGATATGGTTATTGAGCCGTCACTGCAACTAGTGTGTAGGAGGGAACGGGAAGTTGTTCCTGTGGCACCTACACAAATTGAAGTGGAAGCTGATGATAGTGATCATGAAGCCTCGGATCAAGTCACTGACGAACCTCATAGGATAACAAGGACGCGTACTGCTTCAGAGTGGTACGGTAATCCTGTCTTAAGGTCATGTTGCTAGACAACAATGAACCTACGAGCTATGGAGAAGCGATGGTGGGCCTGGATTCCGACAAATGGCTCGAGGCCATAAAATCCGAGAGAGGATCCATGAATGAAAACAAAGTGTAGACTTTGGAAGAACTGCTTGATGGTCCTAAGGCTGTTGAGTACAGATGGATTTTAAAAGGAAGACGGACAATGATGGTAAGTGTAACCATTAAGAACGCTCGACTTGTCGTTAAGATGTTTTCCGACAAGTTCAAGGAGTTGATTGCGATGAGACTTTCTCATTCGTAGCGATGCTAAGAGTTTGTTGTAATTATATTAGCAATTACTGCATGATTTATGAAATCTTGCAGATAGGATGTCAAAACATTGTTTCCCCGACGTTATTCTTGAGGAAAGGTTGTATGTGATACAACCAGAAGGTTTTGTCAATCCTGAAAGATGCTAACAAGTATGCAAAGCTCCAGCAATCCTTCTAAGGACTGGAGTAAGCATCTCAGAGTTGTAATATATGCTTTGATGAGATGATCAAAGATTTTGGGTTTATACAAAGTTTATGAGAAACTTGTATTTCCAAAGAAGTGAGTGAGAGCACTATAGCATTTCTGATGAGTATATGTTGTTGACATATTGTTGATCGGAAATGATGTAGAATTTCTGGAAAGCATATAGGGTTGTTTGAAAGGTGTTTTTCAATAGAAAACCTGGATTAAGCTGCTTGAACATTGAGCATCAAGATCTATGAGGATAGATCAAAAACCGCTAAATGGTACTTTCAAATGAGCACATACCTTAACATGATCTTGAAGGTGTTCAAGATGGATCAGTCAAAGAAGGAGTTCTTGCCTGAGTTGTAAGGTATAAAGTTAAGACTTAAAGCTCGACCACGGCAGAAGAGAGAGAAAGGACGAAGGTCGTCCCCTATGCTTCAGACGTAGGCTCTATAGTATGCTATGCTGTGTACCACACCGGAAGTGTGCCTTGCCATGAGTCAGTCAAGGGGTACAAGAATGATCCAGGAATGGATCATTGGACATCGGTCAAAATTGTCCTTGGAGTAAATAAGGACATGTTTCTCGATTATGGAGGTGATAAAGAGTTCGGCATAAAGGGTTACGTCGATGCAAGCTTTAACACCTATCCGAATGACTCTGGGTAGCAAACCGAATACGTATAGTGGAGGAACCATTTGGAATAGCTCCAAGTGGAGCGTGGAAGCAGCATTTACAATATGACGTAGAGATTTGCAAAGTACATACAGATCTGAATGTTGCAGACCCGTTGACTAAAACCTCTCTCACAAGCAAAACATGATCAAACCCCAGAACTCATTGAGTCTTAATCACATGATGATGTGAACTAGTTTAGTGACACTGGTAAACTCTTTGGATGTTGGTCACATGGCGATGTGACCTATGAGTGTTAATCACATGGCGATATGAACTAGATTATTGACTCTAGTGCAAGTGGGAGACTGTTGGAAATATGCCCTAGAGCCAATAATTTCCTTGTTCATGATAATCATTTATTATCCATGCTATAATTGTATTGATAGGAAACTCAGATACATGTGTGGGTACATAGACAACACCATGTCCCTAGTAAGCCTCTAGTTGACTAGCTCGTTGATCAATAGATGGTTACGCTTTCCTAACCATGGAAATTGGATGTCGTTGATAACGGGATCACATCATTAGGAGAATGATGTGATGGACAAGACCCAATCCTAAACCTAGCACAAAGATCGTGTAGTTCATATGCTAAAGCTTTTCTAATGTCAAGTATCATTTCCTTAGACCATGAGATTTTGCAACTCCCGGATACTGTAGGAATGCTTTGGGTGTACGAAACGTCACAACATAACTGGGTGGCTATAAAAGTGCACTATGGGTATCTCCGAAAGTGTCTGTTGCGTTGGCACGAATTGAGACTGGGATTTGTCACTCCGTGTGACGGAGAGGTATCTCTGGGCCCACTCGGTAGGACATCATCATAATGTGCACAATGTGACCAAGGGGTTGATCACGGGATGATGTGTTACGAAACGAGTAAATAGACTTGCCGGTAACGAGATTGAACAAGGTATCGGCATACCGACGATCGAATCTCGGGCAAGTACTATACCGCTAGACAAAGGGAATTGAATACGGGATTGATTGAATCCTCGACATCGTGGTTCATATGATGAGATCATCGTGGAACATGTAGGAGCCAACATGGGTATCCAGATCCCGCTGTTGGTTATTGACCGGAGAACGTGTCAATCATGTCTGCATGGTTCCCGAACCCATAGGGTCTACACACTTAAGGTTCGATGACGCTAGGGTTATAGGGAATAGATTTACGTGGTTATCGAATGTTGTTCGGAGTCCCGTATGAGATCCCGGATGTCACAAGGAGTTCCGGATTGATCCGGAGGTAAAGATTTATATATGGGAAGTCCTGTTTTGGTCACCAGAAAAGTTTCGGGTGCTATCGTTAATGTACCGGGACCACCGGGAGGGTCCCGGGGGTCCACCAGGTGGGGCCACTGACCCCAAAGGGCTGCATGGGCCAAGTGTGGGAGGGTACCATCCCCAGGTGGGCTGGTGCGCCCCCCCCCCACCCCACTAGGGCCCAAGGCGCCTAGGGTTTGGGGAGGGGGCGCCTCCACCTTGCTTGGGGGGCAAGTTTCCCCCTCTCCCCCCCCTTGGCCGCACCCCTTGGGGTGGGAACCCTAGATGGGGCACAGCCCCCTCCCTCTCCCCTATATATAGTTGAGGTCTTTGGGGCTGCCAACACACAAGTTTTGACCTCTCCCTGGCGCAGCCCTACCTCTCTTCCTCCTCATCTCTCATGGTGCTTGGCGAAGCCCTACTGGAGTGCCACGCTCCTCCATCACCACCACGTCATTGTGCTGCTGCTGGATGGAGTCTTCCCCAACCTCTCCCTCTCTCCTTGGTGGATCACGGCGTGGGAGACATCACCGGGCTGCACGTGTGTTGAACACGGAGGTGCCGTCCGTTCGGCACTAGGATCTCCAGTGATTTGGATCACGACGAGTACGACTCCCTCAACCCCGTTCTCTTGAATGCTTCCGCTTAGCAATCTACATGGGTATGTAGATGCACTCCCCTCTCTCTCATTGCTAGTCTCTCCATAGATAGATCTTGGTGACTCATAGGAAAATTTTGAATTTCTGCTACGCTCTCCAAGAGAAGGTGGCGCCAGAGGATCCATCCTGGTAGACTGGTACTTTCTTGGTCTCCGCCTTGTCTTGGGTGAACAGCTACTTCTTCTTGGTGGGCGCAGCCCCCTTAGACTTGAGGGGATCAACGCTGGTGGGCTGCACTACTGCGGCCGCCTTGAAAGCGAGCTTGAGCGCCTGCAGGGCATCTTTTGCATCTCCGGCTATGGTGAGGACACCGCTACTCCCGGGAATTTTCATCAAGTTGTAAGCCGGGTGGGTTGCTGCCATGAACTGGGCCAAAGCTGGGTAGCCGAGGATGGTGTTGTACGGGAGGCCGATGGGAGCAATATCGAAGTCGACCAGCTTCGTGCGGAAGTTGGCTTGGGTGCCAAAGGTCACCGGCAGACGGATCTGCCCCAGGGAGCCGGTGGAACAGCCCCCAACGCCCGAGAAGGGCTGGCTGGGTCGGAGTCGCCCCAGCGGCACATGGAGGAGGCTGAAGGCCTCGGCCGAGAGCACATTGAGGCCGGCCCCGTCATCGATGAGGGTCCTGGTGACGGCCACCTGGCAGATGGTGGGGGTGCACAGCATTGGGAGCGCACCCGAGCAAGCGGCGTTGGCAGGGTGGTCATCCAAGTTGAAGGTCAAGTCGGCCTTGGGTGCCGCCCATCCTGGAGGAGCTTTGCGGCAAGGGGAGGGCAGCACCGATCTGGCGGATGAACGGCTTGACGTGGCGACTCGTGGGCGGGTCTTGCGAGCCCCCTAGGAGAGCCGCGACGACGGGGGGCACCGGCGCCGCATGGTGGGCGAGGAAGAGGCTGCGCAGCTGCTCCCAGGAGGTCACCGAAGACGCTGGTAAGTGGAGCAGCCACATGCGCGGGACGCCGACGAGGGCCATGGGCAGCCAGCCGGCCATGACCCGGTCGTCGCCCCCGGCCTTGAGGACGATCTCCTCATATGCCAGCAGGAAAGCTAGCGGGTCCGTCGCGCCGTCGTAGTGCGGCGGTATCTCTGGCTTGAACTTGTTTGGCCACCGCACCTGTCGCAAGGAGGGGGCTAGAGCTCGGAGCCCCCAGGGCCCGGCGCCGGCTCTCGCGGCCGGAGCGGGCGGCGGGTTGCCCGTCATGAGGATGAAACGCGGCGTCGATGGAGAACGGGTCATCGACAGGGAGAGCTCCGGTGCACCCCTACCTGGCACGCCAAATGTTGGATGTGGGGTTCCGGCAAACCCTTACGGTTCGAACTCTGGGGTGCGCGTGAAGATCTTTCCTCTACCAACCCACGTCCCAACGCCTCGCTGAGAATCTAGACTACTTGATAAACAACACAAGGGACACGAGGTTTATACTGGTTCAGGCCACCATTGTGGTGTAATACCCTACTCCAGTGTGTGGTGAGTGGATTACCTCAGGGGCTGATGATGGATAGTACAAAGGAAGAACAGCCTTGCGAGGGGTGTTCTTGTGGTGGTGTGCTTGGAGAGGAATTGCTTCGTCTCTGTTGGCTCTGGGTGAGATCTAGATAAGATGAGATCCCGATGAGATCCTCCCAAGATGCTTCCTACTGTGGTGGTTAGTCCTATATATAGAGGCCCTGGTCCTCTTCCCAAATATTGAGCGGGAAGGGCACCAACAACGGCCATTTTGAAGGGGAACATCTAGTACAGCTTATCCTGACTAAAGTTGGTCTTCGACTGCCAAAGACTCTGGCGATGACGATGTCCTGAGCTCCACGGTGACCTTCGTCCTGCCGCTCTGCCGGTCTTGGTCCTGTTGCACTGGAATGGCAACCTTTGCTTGACGCCTCGGTACTCCGCGCCTGTGCTTGCCCCCTTTGCACCAAAGAGGAAACAAGGACACTGCACAGGCCGGCACCCGCCTGGCGCCCGCCTGGTCTTGATCGTCATGGCTTGCGTCATGAGCACCTCGTGAGGTACCCTTGCCTTGATCTCTCCACCTCCTCGCAAGCTTTACCTGGTGAGGCCGCTTCTGAAGAAGCCTCCTGTCGTCCGCCCCGCGAGGCTTGGCCCCTCGCGAGGGTCTTGAACTTGAGTCGATGAAGATGGGCCGCACTAGGCCACCACTTGAGCCACGTTGCAGGCCACAGGCAGGCAAGTCTAGGGACCCCCATTCCCAGAACACCAACAAGGACCAATGCCACTATATATAGGACTTAGCCACCACCATAGAGAGGGGATTCGATCCACAGAGGGAGAGAGAGGGAAAACCAGAACAAGTAGAACACCACACCAGCTCAAGAACACCTCACCTCCTGAGGCTTGTTCATCCTTGTACAAGTTCATCCATAGCCCCTCGAGGCAATCCACCACACCACACTGGATTAGGATATTACACCACAACGGTGGCCCAAACCAGTATAAATCTCTGTGTCTTTGTGTCTCTGTGAGCTAGACGTGCTAGGCTAGGGAGAATCGCGAGTAGGCAGGCTGGGCAGGTTGAGATCTCTGCATGCACCCCAGTGTTCAAACCTCTCATGGGGTGGCGGATCCCGAAATCCGACAACTTGTACATCTGGATCAAAATATTACTTGGGGGCTCCTTGTTAATTGAACAGAGCTTTGTTGTCCCTCATGATAGGCTTGGACGCCATGTGTGTATTCACCAAAAATCTAGGTTATCCTGACTTTGTATGCTTGCCAGTCCGACCAGGTACTCCTAGAATGACTCATCGTACTCTTGACAGTCAATCTTATAAAGACCCTGAACTTGTCAAAGTTAAAACGGTGATTGGTCATGTGAGGCCCGGCTTACAGGTTTGAATTAAGGAGTAACTCAGTGGATGTGCAGACCTTGAATAGCACTTGATGTTGAGGCTTGGCAGCCTTTGAATGCCTTGGTTTTCTGTTTTCTATTGCCTTTGAATCTTTTTTGGTGATATATGTTTGTACCATATTGATATATGGTTGAAACTTGATTCAGGCCATGATGCCTTGATCTTTATTTGTTAATATCCACTGTTTTGTTAACCCGGTCTGGCTTTGGACGATAATTCGCCAGTGTATGATGATCATATGTTTGGAGTCCTGTACTCTAAAGATTTGGGATGTCACCCTATGATGTCTATGGCGTTGTAAGCTGGCAGTATGAATAAATAGCACAGAGCACTACGCTATGAGTCTGGGTTGTTACCCTTACTGCATATGGCATGGTAAGCCAGCAATACACATAAGTATCACATGTATGATATTTATTTTATTATGATTATATGAGGTTTTGATAAACCGACCCTAGTTATGGACGATGCAGTCACTAGTGGTTTTTATGCGGCATTAAGACCCACCTTGGGGTAAACCGCTAAGGCACTTGTGCTCTGTATGTATGCAGGGTTTATGACAGCATGATCAGCAAAATTGATAATGATTATGAGCATACACAGTGGATCATCAAATAAGATCAACCGATTCATAAATGTTATGCAAATCAACATGCGCGATGGCATGGCAGATCATTGTTTTCAAGCTAGCCTATTACAAGGCAATAGACGGCCCAAAAGAATAAGTGTTTGATAAAGTTTTTGACTGGCAGATGCTAAGCCGGCCTTTAGATTACTGGTCTTGGCCTTGGCTAGTTGAGGGTTCCGGGTCATCTAGCACCAGTTCATCGTCCTCCTCTTCACCCATTGGTTGGAAGTCAGAGGTTGCCCAGTTGATCCTAGTCAACGCTTTGAATACAGTCTCGTCACTAATAAGTGTTGATGGGTCAATGTCAGGGACAAAAGTGTGCTTACGAATTGGAGGAGTAAGGTCTTGGGATTCATGGATCGATGCTTTGACCTTCTTGTTATCAGCATCATAAACCGCCTGATAATGGGACAGGTTGGTATCTTCAGCTAGTTTGCTTGCTAGAGGCGCATTTCTCTTGCTATTGCCGCAAAATCGTCAGCACTGAAGGGAGACCCGTCCTCCTTGACACTGGGGCAGCCAATGGACAACTCTTCTGGGTCAAGATCTTCTTGCCAGGCTTTAGCCCGGGTTAGCGCGATGATTGCACTAGCTCTAGCAGCTGATTTCTTCAGATCTTCAACTCGTTAGGGTAGCATAGATAACTTCACCAGCGTGTCCTTGATGAGGGTTGGCGGTTGTTTTTTGTGTGAGGCAGCAGAGATAGCTTGTTGCACGCGAGTGTACAGTTGCTTTATAAGAGTATAGGCGGCCTTCAGCTTCTTGCACATGTCTGAGCCAAGATGGGCGATTCTGGAGCCTGTAGTACCAAGTAAATCAGTAAGCCGGATGAATGAGTATTACAATGCATTAGTAGTAACAAATTGAGATGAAGTTACTTACCGAAGATGGCAGTAGTTATGGCATTTATTTGATGTTTTAAACCGGCAAGCTCTTCAGCCACCGGCTGAAGAGCCGCTTCTTCTTCCTCGACTCTCTTCAACAGAGTTGTTTTCTCTATCTGCCAGCCTGCATGGTCAGCCTTGAAGTTCTTCTTCAGCTTTTCCATCTCCGCCAAGGCGGTGGTCAATTCTGCTTTGGCCTTGGAGGTTTCAGATTGCTGAGACTTTATATTCTCTTGAAGATCTGCGACTTGGGATTCTTTGACATTAAGTTCAGCCTGTGGGATATAAACAATACGCGGGGATACAATCATCTTACTTAAAAGTCCCAAGCACAATACAAGTATTTCACTTGGCACTTGGGGGCTAATGCACATTGCTCTTTTTTGAAGACAATTTTATGATGACCCGGCTACATTATGGTGACTATAGCCGATTCATGGGGGCTATATCCTTGGATTTTATGGAGAACTATGGTAATGAGACCTGGCTGATCTTGACAACTTAAGCCGGCCCTTGGGGCTACACAAGCAAAATTGAATCATTACTATTTGAAGTCTTGGCTTATGAAAGTTTAAGCCGACCCTTGGGGGCTACACATGCAAATTTGAAGGATTACTATTTGAAGTCCAGACTTATCTTGAAGATATAAGTCGGCCCTTGGGGACTACTGGATTTGATCTACAAGGTTATCTAAAGTCTACAGTACATTTAATTCTATCATATCCTGTCAACTTGGTGGCTGATATAAGTATATTCATATGAAGAGGGTTTGTAATGTTTACCTCAAAATGCTCCTTCATCAAGTTAACTATGCCGTCTTCAAAGTCACGACTTGTGTGCAGACAGTTCAAGTACCCAGAGTGGATCTCTTGAGCACTGAAGTGGGCATAACGCTCTAAATTGACTCACCACTTGCCTTTATCGGAAACAGAAATTTCTTCCTTGGCGTTGTGCTTTGACAAGACAGTGGGATTGCTTGGCACTGTATAACCAAGCCCAGTGATGATAACATCATCAACCTTTTCTTCAGTAGGCTTCATGGGGCTTGGCGGCTTGATGGAACTTGGCGGCTTGGAGGTGGCTGGGTGAACATCCATATGATCTATGGAGATGTTGTGTTATTCCAGCGGCGGCTCATCGGTTGTTGAGGGAGTCCTGGATTATGGGGTCCTCGGGGAGCCGGACTATATATGTGACATGGGCCGGGCTGATGGGTCATGAAGATACAAGACAGAGGGCCTTCCCCCGTGTCCGAATGGGACTCTTCTTTGCGTGGATGACAAGCTTGGCGTCTGGATGTGTAGTTTCCTTCCTCTGTAAACCGACTTTGTACAACCCTAGTCCCCTCCGATGTCTATATAAACCGGAGGGTTTAGTCCGTAGAGGCCATCATAGCCATACAGGCTAGACATCTAGGGTTTAGCCATTACGATCTCGAGGTAGATCAACTCTTGTAACCCCTATACTCATCAAAGTCAATCAAGCAGGGAGTAGGGTATTACCTCCATTAAGAGGACCCGAACCTGGGTAAACATTGTGTCCCCTGCCTCTTGTTGCCTTCGATCCTTAGACGCACAGTCCGGGAGCCCCTACCGGAGATCTGCCAGTTTTGACACCGACATTGGTGCTTTCATTGAGAGTTCCTATGCACCGTCGATAGAAGGGTTGATGGCCCGCCTTGTCATCAAGGATAGTATCACCTCCGAAGGAGCCCTAGCTTTAGGGCAAACCCTCAGTCTTGGCAGCTTCACCACGGGCACCCATTCGGACATTAAGCCAAAGGCAGCCCAGCCTATCACCAAAAATCGTCTCTCGTCGGCCCTGAATACTCCCACAAGATGGATCCGGCAGATGTATCGGCTTTAAAAGAACTGCTAGATCGCATCGCCGCCCTGGGGGTCGCAACCGACTATGATCGGATCGGGCTTAAACCCGATCAAAGAGAAATCAGATCTCCGCCCGATCACCCATCAGGTGGCAATTGTGGAGGAACAAGCTAACAATAACTCTTCAGAACAAAGTATGTTCGGATTTCCCAGCTCGGAGAGCCGGACACCCATCTTCGGGAGGACACTTCTTGTCCTCCAAACGTAGAATCGGACGTTGAGCCTAAAAGCTCACGGATGCTCTGAAGCCCGGGCTTGTAACCTCTGACATTTTTCAGAATACAGACTTCACAGTGGGTCAGGGTTTGGATTTAATCCCACCCACCCACCACAAGCAATATTCCCCAAGAAATTCCGGTCCTCTAGACATAGCAACTTAATTTACGTGCGGCAGTAGCCTCGGGAAACAGTCCACCACTTTTGGGCCAGATTCCTCCTTGTTAAAGATCAAAGATTGTTGCGACGACGATGCGATCTCGGTATTTTGCAACAATTGCACGGATGAGGGAATCCTCAATACCCTCAACTGCCGTCGCATACTGCACTTTGCAGATTTAGCACACATAATACAGAATTACTGCACAATGGAAAGCACCTGGAAAACTCAGACAACCTGCTGGGAACCACAGGCCTTTGGGCCACCTCCCGGACGGGCAAAAAGATGCACCCACGCGGAGCACCTAATCGACATCTCGTGGACAAGAAAATCAAGCCCTTTATGGGGCATAGAACGGTTCTCAAGGAATGGCTTGACCAGCCCAATCAAATTCACATGATACCGGACACCGAACCAACGCATAGCCTCCGAGCATGTTGGATACTCCGGCAAGTGGCCAAGAGCGGCGAGGGTATCCTCACGAACAACACCCCAGAGAATTACTTTTCTGAGGACAACGATCTCAAAGTATTCACGGTCTTTGAGACCATTTCATCAAATAATCGGCACAAAAGGGCGCTCCACGACCTCGTCGAAGTCTGCCAGGTGGCAGCAGTAAATCCTTGAAACGTTACGGTGATCACTTTCAACGGCGATGATGAACCAAGATCCCGCTCAGTCCGGGCACCAGCCGCTTTGGTCATCACCCCAATCGAGGATGGCTTTCGACTCATTAAAGTGCTAATGGACGACGGCAGCGGACTGAATCTCATCTACAAAGACACGCATAATAAAATGCAATTGGAAAGGAGTCACATTGAGCAAAGTAACACAACCTTTCGAGGTATTATTCCTAGCCGGGAAGGAAGATGCTCGAGGAAAATCAAACTCGATGTGGTATTCGGCACGCTGGAGAACTACAGGTCCGAAGAATTACTCTTCCATGTGGCACCTTTCAACAGCGGGTATCACGCCTTGCTGGGGCGAGACGCATTCACATGCTTCCAAGCCGTACCCCATTACAGGTATATGAAGCTCAAAATGCTCGGGCCCAATTGAGTTATCACTATCACCGGTGATCCGTACATAGCACTCCGTGCCGATAATAAAACTACCTCTCTGGCCTGCAAGGCTTTATCCGAGGCCCTCATGGTCGAAGACCTAACCACCCTCCATTCCACAGTGGATAGGGATGATGTAATCCTCGACCAAAGATCAAAATCCACTTCCTTCAAGCCAGCGGACGAAATAGTCAAATTTCAATTCCACCCGACGGATCCCAAGAAGACAGCTTCCATTGGGGCATAGTTGGATCCGACGATCGATGCCGCATTACGCGCATTCCTGCATGAGGACGGGGACATTTTTGCCTGGCACCCTTCGAATATGCCAGGTATTGCACGAAGACTAGCCGAACATAGTTTCAATAAACTAAAAGGATATAAACCAGTCAAGCAAACTCTGCACCGATTTTCTGAACCCAAGCGACAGGCTATGGGGGAGGAGCTAGCCAAACTACTCGAAGTCGGGTTTATCAGAGATATCAAACATCCGGACTGGCTAGCAAACATGGTCATGGTACCAAGGAAGGATAAATCCTGGCGCCTGTGTGTCGATTTCAAAGACCTTAATAAGGCTTGCCCTAAGGACCCCTTCCCACTACCTCGCATTGACCATATTATTGACGCGACCACATGATACGATTCCCTATGCTTCCTCAACGCATACTACGGATACCATCAAATCAAGATGAAAGAATTCGACCAAGCCGCAACGACATTCATCACTCTGTATGGGCCCTTCTGCTTCAACACTATGCCTTTCGGGCTCAAGAACGTCGGTGCAACCTACTAGCGCATGATTCAAACATGCCTGGAAAAGCAAATCGGCAAAACTGTGGATGCATATGTAGATGACGTATTCATCAAAACCAAGCACATTGAATCATTGGTGGATGATTTACGCCTTACATTCGACAACCTCCGAGCATATGACATACGGCTCAATCCGGAAAAATGCGTTTTTAGCGTCCTAGCCGGAAAAGTGCTCGGGTTCATTTTCTCCAATAGAGGAATCGAAGCAAACCCAGCCAAAATCTGAGCCCTGTCACAGTTGGCAACACCAACAGACCTCAAGCAGGTCCAAAAACTAGCTGGGTGCGTGGCAGCTTTGAGCCGTTTTATCTCCAAACTAGGGGAAAAGGCGTGGACATTATATCGCCTGCTCCGCCGCACTGACCACTTAGTTTGGACGGATGTTGCCATAGCCGTACTGGAAGAAATAAAAGCTCTGTTAGCAATTAACCCAATCCTGGCTACACCAAACATCGGTGAACCGATGTTGCTCTACATATCTGCAACTCACCAGGTGGTGAGTGTGCTGCTCGTCGTAGAACGAGATGAAGAGGGACATAAATTCCCACTTCAAAAACCAGTATATTACGTATCGACGGTCCTTACACCATGCAAATCTCGATACCCGCATTATCAAAAGATAGCATATGCGGTCTTTATGGCATCCCGCAAGCTGAGGCACTACTTTCAAGAGTGCTCGATCACGGCGGCCTCGAAGTACCACTTAATGACATAAAAAACAATCGAGACGCCTGTCGGATTTCGGGATCCGGCAACCCATGAGAGGTTCGAACTCTGGGGTGCGTGCGGAGATCTCAGCCTGCCCAGCCTGCCTACTCGCGATACTCCCGAGCCTAGAGCGTCGAGCTTACAGAGACACAAAGACACAAAGATTTATATTGGTTCGGGCCACCGTTGTGGTGTAATACCCTAATCCAGTGTAGTGTGGTGGATTGCCTCGAGGGGCTATAGATGAACTAGTACAAGGATGAACAAGCCTCGGGAGAGAGGTGTTCTTGAGCTGGTGTGGTGCTCGGGTTGGAATGAATCTCTCCCCCTATGGTGGTGGCTAAGTCCTATATATAGTGGCCTTGGTCCTCTTCCCAAATATGAGCCGGAAGGGATTCCACAACGGCAGGATTTGAAAGGGGACAAGTAGTACAGTCTATCCTGACAAAAGTAGTCTTTCCTATGAAAAGCCTCTGGTCGTGATGCTGTGGTGGGCTCGGTGATGACCTCCGTCCTGCCGTCCTGGCGGTCTTGGTCTTGTTGCACCAGAATGGAAACCTTTGGCTGATTCTTTGGGATCCTGCACCTACGGCTTGCCTCCCTTGCACCGAAGGGGAAACCTGCACTCTACACCCGCCTGGCGCCCACCTGGCCTTGGTTGTCATGGCTCACGTCAGCTGAGCCTCATGAGGTAGCTGCATAGAACTCTCCGCCCCTCAGGAGCCCTCCTGAGGAGGCCAACTCCTTCGAGGGTCTTGGCGTCGTCCCCTTCGCGAGGCTTGGCCCCTCACGAGGGTCTTGTGGTGTTGGTGCTGAAGCTGGGCCGTACCAGGCCGTCGATGGAGCCACGTGGTGGACCGCATGCAGGCAGGGCTATATACCCCCATATCCAGGATGCTGACAGTAGCCCCCGGACCCAAGGCGCGCTCGGACTTGGCTTCCAGGCGAAGCCAAAGGGCAAGTGTGGAGCGTCGCGGGCCCTAACTGCCTGCGGACTTGCTTCCGCGTGGCAATTGATTGGACGCGGGCGACTCCACTTCCCCATGCTGCCTCGGCAACTGCTCGACTTGACAACTGCATGCTGCATGCAGAGATGACCATCATTACTGGAAATCGTGGGAGGCCGACGATTTACCTTCTCCCGACTATAAACATGCGAGCGGGTGGAGCCCCTGCCCATCTCTCTTTTGCCTTGCTCCTGCTTGCTTCTCCTCCCCTCCATCTTTCTCCCATTGCACCGATCAGGAGGTTCTCTGCGGCAGAGAAGGAGAAGGCTCCTAGGGAGGGGCTGGATCCTCTCCCGCCAAGAAGTGGCTCCGCATTCCCGACGACACTAGCGCAGGGCGAGAGGTGGCCAGGCCTTGGCAATAAAGGCCTCCGCCAGGCTTCCTCCTCCCCCTATACGCCCGCGCTCAGGATGAAGGAGCATGTCGTCGAGCAGCACCTCGCGACGATGGCAGGGGCGCCATTGCCCTGCTGGCTGCACCACGGACCCACGCTTAGGATAGCTCGCGTGAGTTCACGTTGTGGGCAATGATGCCTCCTGATACTTGGATCCGACTCCCGCGGTTCTTCGCCAGCGAGCTGCCTCCAAGGGGACCAGTGGTACTGTGGCTGCAACACACAGGGTGCGGCAGCCTAGCCACCGGAGCTGAGGTCGAGGTGGTGCCATCTGGAGACGTCTTCATGATGCGATGATGGGGCAAGGTCGCCCGGGCTTGCCGAGCGGAGGGAGCCCTGGCGATCCACTTCGAGTACGACGGCGTGGCCACCTTGTTCTTCAAGGTCTTCAATGAGCAGGGCAAGCGGATGGAGTGCTGCCCCGGAGGAGATAGCTCGAGGGACGCCATGATGGTTGCTGGATACGCTATTGGCCCCTTCAGCGCTTCGTCAAGTAGTAGTGACGACTCCCGGGAATCCAGCGGCTCTCCTGAGCCCAACGATTCTTCGGAGTCGAGCGACGACAGCTACGTACCGTCGAGCTCCCGCCAAGGTTCGAGTGCTGCCACAGTTGCCACATGGCATCGCCAGAGTCACCGCAGGGCCTTGTAGTTGTTTCTCCTGTGTGAGATGAAGATCAGCCCCCATGGGGCTTGTAAGGATCGGGATGTACTTTAATAGTATCGTTGTTCCTTTTGACTTTGTAATGGATGCACGTATTCCAGTTCGGCTGAGTCCCTCCCTTTTCTCTTTCCTAGACAGCGTGGCACTCTACGCCGGCAGGACCCAGTCCCCAGGCAGGCATCAGTCGTCGCTAGTATGCCAGGTCGCGATGTCGTAGTCAAGGCTAGGAAGTGAGCGGCCCAAGGTCCGGTGAGAGCTCGTGAGACGCGATGCTCACGAGGTCCCCCTTGGCATGCAAGCAGCTGTACAAAAAATTGAAAAGGGGAGTTGAACCACCCAAGTGGAACTGCGGGGCAAGGCGTGTGGGGAGAAACTAGTGCCTTAGCGCGCCGAGACTTATCTTTTCGAAGTCCGAGTCCCTTGGAGAGGTAGTGCTTGTTGTCGTGTCTGTGGTGCCATCAGGCGCAGCTTGTCTTGGCCACCCTCCTGCCTCATTTACCTAAGTGCTCTACGTCCCTGGGACCTGGCCCTCGAGCAAGCTCAGCCGCCGCTAGTATGCCAGGTCGCGATGTCGTGGTCAAGGCCAGGGGGTGAGGGCTGGAGAGCCAGTAGGAGCTCTCGAGACACGATGCTCGGGAGGCACCCCTTTAACGTGCAAGTGACACGCGAGGCTAGACGGTTGTCGTCCAGGCCGACCCTTGGCTCATTGTAGGGTGAACCTACAGGTTAGATGATAAAGGGGGCCGAGAGCCCCAGTGCGTAAGATGGAGGCACCGGGGACCCTGCGAGGTGGTGTACGCATGGCGGGACGCGAACCAGAGCTTGATCCCCAGGTTTCTCAGTGTTGCAGGGACGGACCCGAGCACAAGCGCCATGCCGCGGTGTGTGTTGTGCAGTGATGCAGAATTGGCGTTAGCTAGGCGCATGAGGGTCGTGAGGCGGCGGTCACGGGGTGACTATCATAGACAAATTCACGGAAACCATTAGATAGTCCTGGTGAATGCAAAAACGATACACGCTATAGGGACGGACCCACACGGCCTGGGCACAGTGCGTCCCAAGGGGCGCCCCCAAACTGAACGAACTAGAGAGATGTCACCTGGTACTATCGTTGGAGAATTGTTGAAGTAGCCAAAAAACGTGTGTCGCTGAAGCCGTTCCTCATGAGCCGTCCTGGCGCCAAGCCTCGAGAGACTCTGAGGGGCCGGGGGGCTCGTGAGGGTGCTCCTCCATCTCCGCCAGGAACGCCTGGTGCCTGGCCTCGCTTGCTGCCTGGGCGCATTCCTCATGCAGGACTGGAACACCTCAGCCGCGTCCGTTAGACCGAAAGGCATGTGGACGTAGCTGTGAGGCAGTCCCTTGCATGGGCCGACACGAGACGGCCACATGAGCTGCCGAGACGCGGACCTACTGAGGCATGGGATGTCGAAGCAGACACGGAACTCCTTACCCTTGCTAGGGCAGTGAGCTGCACTGCACGGCACACGATGATCGCCTTGCAGAACCCTTTCTTCCTGAATTTCTTTGATTGCCTTGCTGATGAACTCCTGAACGCCTGGTGCCTTACACCTGCTGCCTTCTCCTGGGAAGCGTGCTCTAAAGAGCACCTCCACATGGTGCTCGAGCGCCGCCCTCGCAATGTTGGCTAGGTCTGAAGCCCTCCAAAGGAGAGCCCCCGAGCCCAGCCTGAGGGGGGCACCGAGATCCGACAACCCGTGAGAGGTTCAAACTCTGGGGTGCGTGCGTAGATCTTAACCTGCCCAGCCTGCCTACTCGCGATACTCCCTAGCCTAGCATGTCGAGCTCATAGAGACACAAAGACACAGAGATTTATACTAGTTCGGGCCACCGTTGTGGTGTAATACCCTAATCCAGTGTGGTGTGGTGGATTGCCTCGAGGGGCTATGGATGAACTAGTACAATGATGAACAAGCCTCAGGAGGTGAGGTGTTCTTGAGCTGGTGTGGTGCTCGGGTTGGAATGAATCTCTCCCCCTATGGTGGTGGCTAAGTCCTATATATAGTCGCCTTGGTCCTCTTCCCAAATATGAGCGGGAAGAGATTCCACAACGGCGGGATTTGAAAGGGGACAAGTAGTACAGTCTATCCTGACAAAAGTAGTCTTCACCTGCAAAAAGCCTCTGGTCGTGACGCTGCGGTGGGCTCGGTGGTGCCCTCCGTCCTGCTGTCCTGGCGGTCTTGGTCTTGTTGCACCAGAATGGAAACCTTTGGCTGATTCCTCGGGACCTTGCGTCTACAGCTTTCCTCCCTTGCACCGAAAGGGAAACCTGCGATCTGCTCCCGCCTGGCGCCCACCTGGCCTTGGTCGTCATGGCTCACATCAGCTGAGCCTCATGAAGTAGCTGCATAGAACTCTCCGCCCCTTAGCAGCCCTCCTGAGGAGGCCAACTCCTTCGGGGGTCTTGGCATCGTCCCCCTTGCGAGGGTCTTGTGGTGTTGGTGCTGAAGTTGGGCCGTACCAGGCCATCGATGGAGCCATGTGGTGGGCCGCAGGCAGGTAGGGTTGGATACCCCCATATCCAAGATGCCGACAATGCCACCGACCGGATTGCCAAATCGTCCATCAATCTCTTACCATTTGAAATAATTTACAAGCCACGCCGAGCCATTAAATCTTAGGTGTTGGCTGACTTCATCACCAAATGGACAAAGGCCGAACTCCCTAAAGAGTACGACACATATTCCAACTGGGTGATGCACTTAGACGGCTCTAAAATGCTAGCCGGACTGGGGGCTAGTGTCGTCTTGACATCCCCCACAGAAGACAAGGTCCGCTATGTGCTCCAAATACTATATACAAACTCTAACAATGCAGCCGAATACGAGGCCCTATTGCACGGTCTCCGGATGGCCGTGTCCATGGGCATACAATGCCTCGAGGTGCGTGGGGATTCAAACCTTGCAATATCCCAAATAAACAGAGAATTTGATGCAAAAGATCCGAAGATGGCAGCTTACCATAACACCATACTCAAAATATCAGCTCGGTTTGAGGGGCTCAAGTTTCATCATGTGGCTCACGAGAGTAATCAAGCTGCAGACATTCTTGCCCGCATGGGCTCTAAACGCGACCCCGTCCCACCTAACACCTTTGTGGAGAGGCTCTTCAAGCCATCCATAGTGTGGTAGGACGAAAGCGACAACACTGTTACGGCACCAATTATACCCTCAGATTCCGAACACAGTTCCGATATCGTCACGGGTTCGGGCACCGAACTGACACCTCCGGCCAACAAAATCATGGCTGTAATTGCCTCGTGGACTGAGCCTTTCTTCGCCTACCTTACTAGGAATGAGCTCCCTAATGATCAGACTGAGGCCCGTCGTATTGTTCGACACTCGAAGGCCTACAAAGTTCATGAGGGGGAACTGTACAAGAAAAGTACTACCGGAGTACTTCCAAGATGTATCTATGGAGAAGAGGGATGACAGCTTTTGACTGAAATACACGCCGGTCTTGGTGGCCATCACGCTGCAGCTCGGGCTCTTGTAATTAAGGCCTTCCATATGGGTTTCTTTTGGCCCACGGCCCGAGCAGACGCATAGAACCTCGTACAGCGCTGCGTTGGATGCCAGCTTTTCACCAATCAAAGCCACATGCCGCCCACTGCCCTGCGAACAATCCACATTACTTGGCCTTTTGTGGTCTGGGGACTAGACATGGTTGGACCCCTTAAAGGGGGAAGCCATAAGAATAAATATTTACTGGTTATGGTCGACAAGTTCACTAAGTGGATAGAAGCCAAACCAGTCAAGATGGCCGAAGCCGGACCGGTTATAGACTTTATATCCGGTGTCGTACACCATTATGGTGTCCCGCACAGTATTATTATTGACAACGGCTCTAAGTTTACGGCTGACGAGGTGAAAACTTGGTGCGCTAATTTGGGCATCAAGCTTGATTACGCCTCTGTATATCACCCTCAGACAAATAGTCATGTCGAACAGGCTAATGGCCTGATAATGAGTGACATCAAACCCAGACTAGTATGATCTCTGCAAGAATCAGACAAGCACTGGGTCGAGGAACTCGATTACGTTCTCTGGGGGCTGCGGACCTCGCCCAATCGCATGACTAGATATACACCTTTCTTCATGGTGTACGGCATGGATGCAGTTTTGCCTTGCGACATTATTCATGACTCACCTCGAGTGTGCATGTACGAAGAGAGAGAAGTCGAGCTTGATTCGCAGGACGATCTGGACGGCCTGGAGGAGGAGCGCGACGTCGCGAAGGCCCGTTCCGCATTCTGCCAACAACAAGCTCAACGATATCAAAGCAGGGAAGTATGGGCAAAGACTTATAATGTCGGTGAACTCGTTCTATGCCTACCAAAGAATAAAAAGGACAAGCTCAAGCCCAAATGGGAGGGTATCTTCATTATAGATGAAGTTCTCACTAGAGGAGCCTATCGCCTTTGCAGCGCTTCGATAATCGTTTGGAACCAAATCCATGAAACGCTGCCCGCCTCAGAAGATTCTACGCCTAAGTTCACACTTCAACCTTTTTTGCCCCTTCTTTTCTCCCTGTCACCTTTTTTTCTTTTCATTTTTATACAACTTCTAGCAAGTGTTTGGATAAACGGCATACTTGAGGGGCATACATCATTAAATGTACAAACCCCACAATACCTGGGGGCTTCTTTTCATAGAAGCTTATTATCATAATTATTTTCCGAGCATTAAGCTCACTGTATGTATGTGTTGTCTACTCATAGGTGTCTTGTCTTCGCCATTATATGCACCTTTATGACTTAAGTTTTTGCCAAGATGGGTTGCCTGGCTCCTGTGCTTATGCCCTACGTTCTCGCTTGTTTGGCTAGGGCATAAAGGGAGAACCTCTATGATTGTTATAGCCAGGTCATCCGGACGTGTACCTCAGATGGGTGAGGTCGAAAGCTAGCGTTCTTAAGGGAATAATTGCTCGGTGGACAAAAGACAGACTGCCCTTGCAGCAATATGATCCCCCAAATTATAGCGAGTGTTGTGATTCTTAGCATTACAGCTTATGCATGTACAAAATGCATGCTGGCCCAGGGAGAGGAACCCTTAACAGAACTATTCTCTCTAGAAGATGTTTCTTATGATAAAATGTAATATAACATAAGTCTCCGAACACAACTTGTTTGTTCAAGCAACTATGACCGGACTGCCTGGTTTCCGAACATACTTTGGTGTTTACCGATGGTATAATATCCGGAAACACTCCAAACCTCGGTTGTCAGAGGTCAAAGCAGAAAATCTACCATGACAATCGTTTTACAATTCGGCTAGAGATAAGTTTGTTGATAATAGTACATTGCTACTTGGACTTAAAAACTTCTTCCTCCTCTAGACCCTCTAACAAGTTGTCTAGTTTGCAATCCTGATGAGAAAACTTAGCAGCTCTTTTTACTTGGTTGTACACTAAGCTAACAGGAACTACTTGTCCATCTGGTCCCCGCGGTCCGACCCGGGCCATATGATTCGGATCAAGTTTGGTGTACTGTGTTTTCACCATGCGCCTTCCTGACATGCTGATATCTTCCATAGCTCGAAGCGGCGACGAGCTCCCTTGAATAAATTCACGAGCTCCTCCATACTTCCTAGAGGTGGATCAGATGGCCATAACGCCTTAGACATGTTCCTCAAGGCTTTCTGGGCACGCTTGTGCACTTTGAATAGCTCTTGTAGCAGGTCGCCCTGGAATCCAGACACTTCTCCCTTGGGACGTCCGGTTAGCACACCTACAGAAACAAACCTATAGAATTTTCAAATAGGAGACCGTGTGGACATTAGGTTAAAAGCACACTGAATATGCCTCCTTTCAGCTTCCTGTTCTCCTTCAAAGCATCCGATAGTTGGGCTCTTAAATCCTTCAGTTCTTTGGCTTGCTTGATATTTGCATCCTGTAGTTTGTTCTTCTCATTAATGGTCCGTGTTAATACACATTGACCAGCGGCTTCTTTCCCTTTGGCATGTTGTTTGTCTGCTTGAGAAGCCCTTAGCCTCTCCTCCAGCTGATCTGTCGAACCTACCAACGACACGATACATAGTTAAGCAACATCTTTGTAGGCACGAAATATTTTCCGGGTTGATGTTGTACTTAGCATCAGGTGCCTTCTTGGATTTCTTTAAATTTTCCAGTTCGGCGGTGGCAACAGTTAGCTTAGTTTGGCATTCTTCTAGCTCCTTGGATAATATGCTATTTCTCTCCATGAGTACCTGGGAATGTAACGACCCATAAATCAGTTGGGCCAACTGCTTCAAGACTCGGTGGCTACTGGTATATGCTTATTGAATCTGCACAAAATGTACTTACCCGCATATCCTTTGAAAGCTGGTGAGTGGCTCCAGCAAGACCATCCCGTCAGCTTGGATGTAAGCATACGTTGAGCTGAAAGCGTTGAATGCCTCTTCGGTGAGATTTGGGTCACGCATAGCCGCTCTCCGCCGTTGATGATTCATCGCACTCTCCACTTCAAAGTTCGTGATGGATACATTATCCAAATCCTCTGGGAGATGACAATCCGGCATTGCCCCCGCATCCCCTCCAGTCCTTGTGGCAGGGTCCGGGGCCGGATTAGTCTGCGTATGACCGGCTAGGTCTCTGGCTACAGTCCAACGTACGCTCCTCCCATGATATGGCATAACAGGGAACATCACTGTCCGATCTATCCACTGAATGTGAGTTAAATAATTATACCTCTTTGGCAAAGAAGAGGGCCCGGCGGTATCGTCGTTTGCCTTTATTTTCAAAGACGCGCCCTGTGCGAGTGTCGTCTTCCTAGAAGGCGCCTTTGCCACAGTACGATGGAATGAACGTCGCCCCTTGGGAGCACGATACAGTGTGGCAGGTGAGTCGCAAGGGGAGAACTCTCTTTGAGAGGGTGTCTCCTAGGTACTTACATGGGAGGAGGGGAGAAGGCCAGTGTAATCAGCTATAATGGAAACTTCCGTGTCATCGTAGCTCATCTGATGAAAGACTTCTTCCTTCAATTCTATAAACATATCCGGATCTTCTTCAAATCTGAGATCTAGGTATCGATTATGGTTCTCCGGTTGTGGAGCGGGGCTGTAGATCCCTGCGACGACCTTTCTCCATTCCTGTTAAGAGTACCCGTATTACAATTCAGCTAAGCTTAATTAGAGAAAATGATTGAGTGAGGCCAATGATTGAAAAGTTACCCAATCGATAGGGTTATACATGGAGAAGAAGCCTTCTCGGCATTTAAGACGAGTGAAGTCTTCCTTCTCCCCTTGTAAAGATCAGCCAACATGGCGCCCAAAGCGGCAAAATTGACCGGACCCTTGCACCCACAGCACGATGCGTCATCCTCCCCATTGTAATGTCACATGGGAAGCCTTATGAATTGAAGTGGATGGACACATCGTGTTATTGAAATCACCATTACCTCAACTATGGACAGTCTGGAGTAGGCAAGTATTTTGATCTTGCTTGCTAGCCTCTTAATCTCTGCACTGTCTTCTTCTTCATAGCTTTGGGGACGCCAGCTGGCACACTTCTTTAAATTAGATGTGGTAAATTTGGGAAGACCTTGTCGGATTGGGTCCGGGAGAACAACGTCTTTGATGTAGAACCACTCTGAGGGCCATGCTTGGATGCCTGCTTCGGAGTGCCGGACAGGTATCTCGATCTGGCTATGTGCCATACTTCGGCACCACCCACCTCAAATATGGATCCATCTTGGGAGCGGGTGACGAGGCAGAAATATTTCCTCCATAACTCAAAATGGGCCTCGCAGCCTAGGAACAGCTCGCAAAGAGCGACGAAGCCTGCGATGTGCATGATGGAGCCCGGCATGAGATTATGCAGTTGAAGGCCATAATACTCCAGAAGAACTCTGAGGAAACGGTGAATCGGAAATCCCATGCCTCTAAGAAGGAAATAAACAAAGCGCACCCGTTCCCCTTTAGTGGGATTGGGGAAGTTCTTTGTTAGGGTTTCGTTGTTGATGGAAGTTAATCCCGCCCGAACGGGGACTAGATCCAAGGGAGGGAGATATCCCTGCGTCTGAAGCTTGGTTAACTGGCATGGGATATGGAGCAGCTCTCCCAATCACCTTTTTGAGGACCGAGGGGCGCGAGGAAGAGCTAGGAGCGTCAACCATGTTTGGATGAATTCCTATGGCAAGCTCTAAGGATTTTCGTCTAGTGAGGAATGGTATCTGAGATTCAGTCTCTTTAAATAGACGCCTTCCTCATATGGACAAGGGGTTATTTGCAAAAATGCTTAGACCCTTCATATTCGTCCGACACGTGGAGGCCGAGGCGACGGTGGCGCAGAAGCTGAAGGGTATGGTATTTAAAGTAAAAGCCGAGCTATACGAAGTATAGTGGAGAACCCGCCTTACAAAGCCAAAGACATGAAGCTGGATACAATGTCGTCATTGAAGGCAAGTTCGGGGGCTACTGAGGGCATGCTGGATTATGGGGTCCTCAGGGAGCCGGCCTATGTGACATGGGTCGGGCTGATGGGCCGTGAAGATGCAAGACAGAGGGCCTTCCCCCGTGTCCGGATGGGACTCTCCTTTGCGCGGATGACAAGCTTGGCGTCCGGAAGTGTAGTTTCCTTCCTCTGTAAACCAACTTTGTACAACCCTAGTCCCCTCCGGTGTCTATATAAACCAGAGGGTTTAATCCGTAGAGGCCATCATAACCATCCAGGCTAGACATCTAGGGTTTAGCCATTACAATCTTGAGGTAGATCAACTCCTGTAACCCCTATACTCATCAAAGTCAATCAAGCAGGAAGTAGGGTATTACCTCCATTAAGAGGGCCCGAACTTGGGTAAACATCATGTCCCCTTCCTCGTGTTACCTTTGATCCTTAGACGCACAGTTCGGGACCCCCTGCCCGAGATCTTCCCGTTTTGACATCGACAGTTGTGGCTTTAGGGGCATCAAAGGAGGTCTTTGTTGACTGCTCCTCTGGCTTAGAAGGGTTTTCAATGGTTTTCGTCACCTTCATTTTCTTGCCAGGCTTTGCCATAGCTCTGTAAATGTAGCATAAGACAAGGTCAATATGACACTTGAGTACATGATTGAAAGTAAAGACTTAACGGTCTTACCCAGACACGGGTTTGAAGGTTGGGACATGAGTTCTCGTTGAGTCGCGAGAAGAGGAATGAGATGTTCCCTGGTAATTTGAGTCAGAAGGATTAAGAGGTTGTCGAAAAAGACCCGCCTTGGGATAAGTTAAGTCGGAAATTGTTGAGATCTCTAGACGACGCTTGCGGGGAGCTGGAGTGTTTGGTAAGCTGGAGGAAAGGATCCCGCCTCTGCTGTTCCCGGTTGTGCGGCGAACTTCATGTTGCTGCTTCTTCAAAATAAAGTTGGGATCCAAATAAGCCAAAGGATGAGAAAACCTTACTTTCCAGCTTGCTTGTCGAGTTTTGTGTTTTGGCAGAGATTCTGAGCCGGAGGAAAGAACAATTACCTCTTCATCACCCGCACGGTTGGCTTCCACATCATCTTGATAATAGTCATTGTCAATGAGATGTAGAAAAAATGAGCCAAGAGAATCAAGTTCTACCTCTCACTCATCATCATCACCATCATCATCCAAGTCAAGTAACTCAGAGGGGTCGGTCTTCTTCTTGGCAGGCTTTTTATTAGCCTTGGTCTTGGTCCGGGTCTTCTTGGCCGGCTTGTCTTGCAGCTTCTTCTTCCAAAAAGGAGAATCAGCATGTGGAAGTTAGATAATTATAAGAGGACAGGGTTAATGAAAACATGATTCAACTGAGAAAGTATGTGCAAAACTTACAGCTGGCGGCTAGTTGAAGGTGCGGAAAGGACTAACTCCAGTTTTACTGCACTCTGCAAAGCTTTCATTCAACAAAGCCTTGGTCGCATCATTGACTTCTGCGTCAGATAATTGGATTTTGCAGTGGTGTTGTGGATCTTTCAAATCGCTGGTGTACTCGCACATTAAGCCGGGGCGGGGGCTTAAGGGCAGAATCCTCCAGGTGACCCAGCACCGAACAAGGTCGATGCCGGTTAAGCCGTTAGCCATGAAGGCTCTGATCTTTGAGAAAACGGGTGCGAATTTGGACCGCTCCTTTGTACTGATCTGCTCTGGGAGCCGATGTGTGTTGCTGATCCGGTGTTCACGGTATCCGGCAGGGGATTTTCACCCTCTGGAGATGTATCTTGGCAATAGAACCAAGTCTGGTTCCAGTCCTTGGGATGACTGGGTGGCTTGGCATATGGGAAGGTGGCTTCTTTCCTCTTATGAATTGAAACTCCACCTAGTTCCAAGTTGGGCCCATCGATAAACTCTGTCTGCTGGTTCAAGTAATAAAATTCCCTAAACAGTTTGACAATGGGCTCTTCTTGAAGATAAGCTTCGCAAAAAACTTGGAAGTTGCAGATGTTGGAGACAGAGTTGGGTCTGATATCTTGTGGATGAAGTTGGAAAAAGTGTAATAGATCTCAGAAGAATTTTGAACCAGGCAGGGTAAACCCCCGGATCATATGATCAGTAAAAACAATTACTTCTCCTTCTTTGGGCCGAGGAGGATTTTCAGTGCTTGGGACCCTCCAATGGATGTCGTCTTTCTTGGCTAAGACACTAGTTTGAACAAAATTGTTCAAATCTTCCTCGGTAACCCGAGATGCTACCCAATTGCATGAGGTGAAGGTCTTAGTCATTGTTGATGAAGGTATGAAAAGAAAATATTGCCAGTTTAAGATTATGTTGTTAAGTCGGTCATTGGTTCAAAGGTAAGAACTATAAGCATGCAGTGTGTTAAGCCAGAAGTTAGAGTTGAAGTTATGCAAAGCAATCTATTGGCGGCTTAAGAGGGGACTAATGGTACCTGGCGGGTTATGGTTTATCAGTTAAGCCGCCGACACAGCTATCAATTTTCAGATCTATGGGTGGAGAATTACTATGTGTTGGACAAACAGTTTTCATAGATCGGTGCTATAATTTTGGATCTACAACAGTTCGGATAATGAAGAAAAATTCTAAACCTAAGTGGCGGCAGCAGAATAGTTCATGTGCTCAGATGAGTTTTCCTATGAAAGGGCGGCGTTCAAATATCGAAAACAAGTGCTAAACTGCTACCGCACAAGGTTGGTATTGTGCTTGGATTAAAAACTATAGGATCTAAGGGGGGACAGAGATGAACTCCAATGAACTCAAACAAACCCTAATGGGATCTACGGTGAGCAAAAGAAGAAGAGCATACCGGGGCTGTTGGACAGCGAAGGCGCGCGGAGGAGCTCTGGTGCGTTCAGGTTAATGCAACGGCCGAGGTTGAGGCAGGTCGCGAGGTTGATAACGATGGAGCTTGGGTGCGTGGGGTGTTGCAGTGAAAAGGATGAAGACAAGGAGGCAAGGGAGGAAAATGAAAAGGACCTCTGTCCCTATTTATAAGGCAGTGGATGGATGGCATGCACGGGAATCGAGTAGGCTGAAAAAATGATAATGTGATAGCGCAGATGCCTCGATTTTCGGGAGGTTCATTAAAAGTGAAGGTATATTGAGATTTGGGCCTCATATGATATTAACGTGAGATGACGTCATGGCAGGTTAACACAATTTTGAGAGCTGACATCATGGTGGGTTATAAGATTTTATAAGGACTGACGGTGAAGGATTTTTCTAAGTCAAGTATTGAAGATTGATATGAACAAGTTCACATCAACCCAGGGCCTAATGTTGGGGATGTAACTATTGGGTGTGACCCGCACAGGAGGGGCCGGGTCATACGACTGGCGCCCGCACAAGAGGGGCCGGGTCATACCACTGGTTGTTCATAATGAGAAGGCCTAAGAAGATGTTGAAGATGGCGGTTCATGAAGCAAGCTTACTGAAGGCCCAAGGCCCGGAGGAGACTTGCGGCCCACGGGCATAAACTGCCATATGTTTAACTTGTATGTTAAGGAAAGTTTTGTTCTGTCACCGAGCCGGACACGTTTTGTATGAGCCAGCCGAGACTCTATAAGCCGCTGGGCATCAGACTGTGTATATAAAGGGGTGACCCGGCGGTGGGTTAGGGCAAGAAACAACAAGTCGAGAACTAGGTCAAGCGTATTTGCTCCCTGGTAATCGAAACTCAAGCAATACAACCTAAAGCAAGAGTAGGCCTTTACCTCGTTGCGGGGGGGGGGGTGAACCTGGGTAAAACTCTCTGTGTCCCTTGTCCTGTTTTAACCCCTTCAAGCTAACTACGTTGCGATGGCTCCACGCCTAAGTCCTCATGCTAGGGCATCTGCCGTGACAATTCCATGACAGAAGGGACAGGGGAGTAGACTTTGTGCTCTGTACTGTACATGCGTCAAGCACGGGAGAAAGAGGAGAGAGGTTGCATTTTTCTATTCCTTCAATCAATCAATTAGGGAGCTTTGGTTCCATCTTTTTGGCTTTGGCAGCACCATCCACAATGGTTCCCATTGATACCAAAAGCTATTTTCACATCTGGCTACTGTAGGATCGAAAGTATGTCTAGAGGGTGGTGATTAGACTACTTGACCAAATGAAAATCTAGCATTTTCCCATTTTTAAGTCTTGGTAGATTTTAGCAACTTAGCACAAGTCAAGCAATCAACCTACACATGCAATTCTAAGAGTGTAGCAGCGGAAAGTAAAAGATTGCATATGAAGGTAAAAGGGAAGTGTTTGGAGAGGGCAAACGCAATGTAGACATGGAGATTTTTGGCGTGGTTCCGATAGGTGGTGCTATTGTACATCCACGTTGATGGAGACATCAAACCATGAAGGGTAACAGTTGTGCGAGTCCACGGAGGGCTCCACCCACGAAGGGTCCACGAAGAAGCAACCTTGTCTATCCCACCATGGCCATCGCCCACGAAGGAATTGCCTCACTTCGGTAGATCTTCATGAAGTAGGCGATCTCCTTGCCCTTACAAACTCCTTGGTTCAACTCCACAATCTTGACGGAGGCTCCCAACTAACACCTAACCAATCTAGAAGACACCACTCTCCAAAAGGTAATAGATGGTGTGTTGATGATGAACTCCTTGCTCTTGTGCTTCAAATGATAGTCTCCCCAACACTTAACTCTCTCTCACAAATTTGGCTATGGTGGATAGATGATTTGAGTGGAAAGCAACTTGGGGAAGGCTAGAGATCAAGATTCTTGTGGTTGGATTGGAATGTCTTGGTCTCAACACATGAGTAGGTGGTTCTCTTTTAGAAAATGAGTACTGGAAGTGTAGGCACATTCTGATGGCTCTCTGTCAAATGGAGAAGGGGGTGGAGGGGTATATATAGCCTCCACACAAAATATAACCATTACACACTTTTTACACAACTCGGTCAGACCGAATAGAGAAACTCGGTGAGACCGATTTAGTTCAAAATGTGAACGTTTGGAATATCGGTGGGACCGACGAGATCAACTCGGTGGGACCGATGTGCTAGGGCTAGGGCAAAACCTCATCTCGGCGAGGCCAATCGCATGAACTCGGTGGGACCGATTTCAACAATTAACCAAACAGAGAGTTGGTTAAGCAAACTCGGTGAGACCGATCGCTCATTTCAGTGAGACCGAAATGTTACGAAGGGAAACTGAGAGTTTGCAATGCAAACTCAGTGGGGCCGATCGCTCATTTCGGTGTGACCGAAATGTTACGAAGGGAAACAGAGAGTTTGCAAAGCCATCTCGGTGAGACCGAGAGCCGTATCGGTGTGACCGAATTGATTAGGGTTTCTGGCTATGGCTATGACAAGTGAACTCAATGGCGCCGGATAGACCAAATCGGTGGGGCCGAGTTTGACTTTAGGTTTTGGATAAATGTGGAAATGAGAAAGTGGTTGAGGGTTTTGGAGCAATATCACTAAGCATTTTGAACAAGCAAGTCATTAAAAACACCTCATCCCATTTTAATAGTATTTGCTTTCCTATCGACTCAATGTGATCTTGGATCACTAAAATGAAAATGAAGAGTCTTGAGTCTTTGCCAATCTTTGTCGTTAGCATTTTGACGGGTCCACATCTCTAGTCCATGCCATGCCAATCATTGAACTTTCTGAAACATTTAACTTGAATGGCTATTAGTTCAATGAGTTATATGTTGTTATGAATTACCAAAACCACCCGGGGATTAGTTGCACTTTCAATCTCCCCTTTTTGGTAATTGATGACAACATCTAGATCAAAGCTTTAACAAATGATAATATCAATGAAATACATCATCGCTTTGAGAAGTATGTGATAAGCAAGAGCTCCCCCTAAATTTGTGCATCATTTAAAATTTGCTTTTGAATGCAAATGCACAATCGATTAGGATCATGGGTTACTATTCCATGTCACATACATCTTGATGCAGCACTCAAAATGATAAGCTATAAAAAACATGCACTCATCACCAAGGGCAAACATGATTGATCATACACATATCATCAAGCAAAAGCAAACATTTAAGCATAATATGATCAAACACATGATCATAGAAGTATCTCACACACAAGCACAAATAATGTAGCATGCAAACGATCAAATAAAAAGACTAAAATAGCAAGAGAGGCAACAAAAGACAAAACTCTCTCTCTCTCTCGAAGCCTAATGATCTATGCATCTTCTCCCCCTTTGGCAACAAGTTACCAAAAAGCTTGAAAATGCATAGTGTTATTCGGCACTCTAGGCACGATCTCCGGGAGCTTCTGAAGGGTTCTTATGGCTGGTTGCTCCGGTGTGCGTAGATGGCGTTGAGAGGAGTCCATCTGCAAAAGTTTCAGCTGATGTTTGTGGGGCTGGAGGAGTTGAGACTGGAGGAATCACTGGGGCAGTTGCTGCAAGTGCTGACTTTGTTGTCCTGGGATCACTAGAAACTAGCACAGTTGTAGACCTTTGTGCCCTAGGCAATTGATAAAAAGCATTTTTGGTTGGTCCTTCTTCCCTTTCATCAAGCTCTTCCTTGATGTTCTCCACAGTTGATTGGATCTCAGTGATCTTCACATCTAGATTATAAATCTTTACCTCAATGATCCTTTCAAGACTCTCTTGATTTTGAGTCAGGGTGACCATCCCTTCTCAATCCTCAAAGTAGCCTCAATCAGATAGCTGAGTTGATCCTGTTTGGTCTTGAGGATCACCTGTGAAGCATCTCGAGCACTTGCTGGCTTTGCTGCTTTCCATGCCTTTGCTTTATCTCTCTTCTCCTAGGCTTCTGCACATGTTGGATGGGAGGCATCCATGACAACTTCATTATCCTCAAAGTCTGGCCTCGGGGGAAGATGCTCTTTGTCAAGTAGATATGTCCCTTTCCCCATCTTGGAGTTGATGAGCATTTGAATGTGAGGGGCATATCCACAAGATCTCTTTTGATCAGCTGCAGTCCTCTTTATTGTTTCAACAATGAGACTCATGACCTTGAACTTCTGTGGCACATCAAACAAATGCAGCAAGTTGATAGGATGGCCATAGATCATCCTATGATCTCCTGACTTGGGCAATAAAGTGTGCCTCAAAATGGTGTTGATAGTGGGTAAGCCCGAGAGAAGATAGTAGATGCATCCAAATTTATGAGTCTCCAAAGCCTTATCAGGAATTTCCTAGTACATGTGTGCCATGGAATTGTGGTCCTTCCTGGGCTTTGCATACACATCAATGTCATTCTCTTCTTCGGCAGGGGCATTGATCAACTTGGTCCATTCAGCAATAGTGGATTGATATCTCGTGCCTTCAATCATCCAGACTATCTTGCCATCTGGATAGAAGTGTGCAGTGGAGTAGAATTGCATAATCATCTCATCATTCCACTTTGTCAGCTTCTGCCCAACAAACTTGTCCACATCATTCAACCTGAAGCTGTCATGTACTCTAGGGAAGTAATCAGCATTCTCATCAATATACTCCCAGTCAGCCCACTTCATATCACAGACAATGGGCTTCTTGTTTAGCAGCACAGTTTCATAGAAGTCATGTTGTTCCTTGGTGTGGAATCTATAGTCAACAGCAGTCCTTCTCCTCACAGCATAAGGATCAGACTGTCTCCACAGTCTTAGTCCTGCATCCTTTCTGTCCTTCATGTTCTCAGCAATGGGATGGTTATCATCATGATCTAGTATCTTGGGCTTTGGCTTTCTGAGCACTTGATGTTCCTCTTCTTCTTGAACTTCACGCACTGGGGCCTTGTTCTTTTTAGCAGCAGAGATATTCCTAGTGGATCTCTTTGGTGCAAATGGCTTTGAAGGTTGAGCAGTAGCAGGCTTGGGGGCTGGCTTGGGCTTAGATGGAGCAGCCCCAGACTTGATAGCATACCCCATAAGCTTCTAGGTCTTTGCAGGAGGTGCAACAGGCTCTTCCTCCCCTTCTTCTTCATTAGATCTCTGATCATAGAAGGCTTGCCAATGAATCTGGCCATAGTCTTCTTGACTCTTTCTTTCCTTTTCTTTTCTCCAGCAGCCTCTTCTTCTCTTGGTTCAGCAGTAGCTTGAGTTGAGGCTCTCGCTTTGGACATGGGAATTCTCTTGGCAGCAGATTTCTTTTGCATGCCAGGCCTGGTGGAGGTAGCAGTACCAAATTCCTTCTTGACAACCTTCTTCTTTGAGGTTACCTCCTCAACTTCAAAATCCTCATCCTCTGGATCATAAGTTCTCTTATTTCTTTGCCTGACAGTGGCCTTAGGTAGATTGCTTGGAGTGCTTCTGCTTCCTTCATCAAAGTTATTGGAGGGACTAGTGCCCTCACTTAGATTTGCCTGCTCCTCTGACCTATTCTGGCTATCACTGTTGTCTGACATCTCTGAAACTTGGCGATGAACTTGCTACGCCGACAACGGCAGTGGAGATTCCTGTTGACGTCAGCGGAGACCAGCGGCAGGAGGTTGCTGGCGACGAGGAGATGATCCAGAGACCTGGAGGGGCGGCAGAGCTAGGTAGGCGCGGTTGAGAGTTTGAAGAAATTTCCAAAGTCCAATCTACGGAGTATATATACCTGGTCACTATCAGTGTGACCGAGTGGAACGACTTGGTGGCACCGAGATGCAAAACTGTGATCAGTTACTGCAACTCGGTGTGACCGAACTGTTCTAATCGGTTGCACCGAGGTGAAAACCTAGATCAACCTAATCATTTCCGTGAGACCGAGTATGGTGGAACGGTATAACCGAGATGCATTAAGACTTTTTGGAAGTTTAAGTCCTTGACGGATCGGTGGCTCCGAGTGCTCCTCACCCAGAGGGTCTGGACCACTTGTTCAAACTTTGTGATGTAGCAAGAATAGAGTTTGAGACGAGAAAAAGCATAGATAGCTAGAGGGAGTACTTAGGCATTCTTGTCCATCCATTTGGCAAAAGGAAAAAATCCAAACAATCAAAGCAACAAACGGATGTCCTCAAATGGAGAAAATTATGCAACCAACATGCTCACACAACAAGATAGCAAATGAAATATGTAGCAGAGCATGCACAAACACTCTAGCATCTATCAAGCAATTGGCAATGACTAGGTCATCTATATATGAGTATATTGACTTAGGAGTCAAATTAGAACATTTGATCATAGGTCATACTCATCGTTTAAGAACAAGTGGGGTTACCACTTTTACATAAAGCATTGTTATGTTCACACCGTTAGAGTCGCTTTAGCTCAATTCTTAGAGTAAAGCTCCCCCTAGATGTGATATCCCCTTTTAGAGTGATGAACTAACCTTGGGTTTTGTTGATGATGACTTCATGTAGATGTTGAAGATGTGGATGCTCAATGTTGATGTAGATCATTTGGAGCAATCCATTGGAGTTAATTGCACTTTCAATACCTACATGGGTTAGACCCACAAGGAACAAACAAGGATATCCATAGACATAGAGTGAAGTACACACATGATGATGTCCATGAAAGCATTTGGTTACCTTGTCCCTTGACTTACCAAAAAGAGGGTTTGTGACTCCTTGAACTAGTGCAAGATGTGGAAGTTGATTGCACTTGTCCTTGCCAATATGAATATGAGTGAAGTATGTTGGCGGAGTCACCCTCAAGAACTCTCTAGTTCTTCTTCTTTGGGATCCACATCAACTTGATGAGAATCCTTGGGGTTGTAGTAGTACTTGATGAAGCAGAACTTGATGTAGTCTTGGGAACCCACTTGACCAAGGACTTAGGAGCTTCTTCAAATGCATCAATCTCCTCTTGAAGCTTGTCCTTGCCTTTTAGCATGTGGTCTTGTGGTGGAAGATCATCTTGAGCCTGTGTTCCCTTGAAGGAAGTAGGGTCATACTTCTCTTGTTAAGGAACAAATTTCATCTTTGGGTATTGATCTTCTTCCCACTCAATTCCATTGGCATTGAACTTTCGTTTAAAACCAACACCTTGATTCTTCCGGTGCCTTCCTTGCTTGCATACAATTTCCTCAAGTTGCTTACTTCCGGCAAGGCTCTTGTAAACACCTTTCTCTATAATTCCCTTCAATAAGTTATTTTCTTGCTCAAGTGTAACTTGGCTAAGAGAATCATTAGTGGAATCAAGAGAACTACTAGAAGCAACAATATTGGATTTAGCATGATTATTATTACTACTAGAAGAAGAATCTTTCTTACTCTTGTTGCTAGATTTTACTTGTGGCATGTAAGTAGACAAGATTAAACGCTTGACAATGTAACAAGAACTTTTCTTCCGAAGATCATCATTGATTGCTTTTAAGAACCCATGCTCTTGCTCTAAGTTGAGCTTTTCAAAGTGTGGCTTCTCATGAGTTTTTAAAAGTTCTCGATGATCCTCCAAAGTAGTTTCATGAGATAACTTAAGAGTGTTTAGTTCTTTAGTTAGACGCTCAATCTCCTTTTTATCATTGTCATTCATTTCATCTTGATTAGCATGTAATAGCAATTTCATCATAGTTTTTTATCACTAGCATTATCAACAAACAAATCATCATCACCTAGCAAATCATCTTCATCACTATTGAAATCAATATACTCTGGGTGTGATACCTTAGGGCCTTCAGCCATGAAGCATCTTCCAATTCCTTCATTTGGTGAGTCAAATATGTCATAGGAGTTGGTTGACACAAGTGCAAGACTGGGAACACCTTCATCTTGAGTATATTCGGAGTCGGATGATAACTTCTCTCGGAGCGGTTGTCGGAGTCGGAACCGGATACCCATTCACCAACATGAGGTTGATGTCTTCGTTTTGTGTAGCTCCTTGATGACTTGCCCTTCCTTTCTGAATCCTTGCTTCTGCGAGAGGGTCTTCGTTCATAACGATCATCTCTACTCCTTCTCTCTCTTGGAGGTGATTCATCTCTTCTACTTCTCCTTTTAGGTGAGTCTTCTTTTCTTTTGTAGGGAGCCGTACACTCATTGGAGTAGTGTTCGGGTCTTCCACAATTGTAGCGATTTCGATCATGACTAGAAGATCTTTTGTCATGGTAGGACCTTGACTTGGAGCTTCTCTCTTTGCTTCTACTCTTGTAGAATTTGTTGAAGTTCTTCACCATTAAGCTCAATTATTCATTGAAGACTTGTTTTTCACTTGATGTGGCAGGGGCATCACATGAAGCTTTATAAGCACCACTAGACTTGTTGTGAAGCTCTTCCTTATCCTTGAGTGACATCTCATGAGCAACAATTCTTCCAATGACTTTCGTTGGCTTGAGATCTTTGTAATTGGGCATCATTTGGATCAAAGTGCACATGGTATAATATTTTCCATCCAAGGCTCTTAGGATCTTCTTGATGATGAATATGTCAGTCATCTCTTCACTTCCTAAGCCGGCAATCTCATTTGTGATGAGAGCAAGCCTAGAGTACATTTCAGCGACACCTTCACCGTCCTTCATTTTGAACTTGTAAAGTTGACTTTGAAGCACATCCAATTTGGATTCCTTGACGGACTCGGTACCTTCGTGCATATCAACCAAAGTATCCCAAATTTCCTTTGCATTCTCAAGACGGCTAATTTTGTTGAATTCTTCGGGGCACAATCCATTGAAGAGGATATCGCAAGCTTGTGCATTGTATTGCAACATCTACAATTGTTCCGCAGTTGCTTCACGATTTGGTTCTCCACCTTGCAAACCAATACACACAATAGCCCAAACGGCGGGGTTATGTCCAAGAATATGCATTTTCATGTTATGCTTCCAACTAGAAAATTAGTACCATCAAAGTAAGGACCTCTACGGCGGTAATTTCCCTCGCTAGACGCCATACTCTCCTAGGTTGTGAAACCAAGGCTATGATCACCAAGAGCTATGCAAATCAAGGAAAATGGAGACCAAAGCTCTGATACCACTTGTAGGATTGAAAGTATGTCTAGAGGGGGTGATTAGACTACTTGACCAAATGAATATCTATCCTTTTCCCATTTTTAAGTCTTGGCAGAATTTAGCAACTTAACACAAGTCAAGCAATCAACCTACACATGCAATTCTAAGAGTGTAGCAGCGGAAAGTAAAACATTGCATATGAAGGTAAAAGGGAAGGGTTTGGAGAGGGCAAACGCAATGTAGACATGGAAATTTTGGCGTGGTTCCGATAGGCGGTGCTATCATACATCTGCGTTGATGGAGACTTCAAGCCACAAAGGGTAACGGCTGCGCGAGTCCACGAAGGGCTCCACCCACGAATTGTCCATGAAGAAGCAACCTTCTCTATCACACCATGGCCATCGCCCACAAAGGACTTTCTCACTTGGGTAGATCTTCACGAAGTAGGCGATCTCCTTGCCCTTATAAACTCCTTGGTTCAACTCCACACTCTTGACGGAGGCTCCCAACTAACACCTAACAAATCTAGGAGACACCACTCTCCAAAAGGTAATAGATGGTGTGTTGATTATGAACCCCTTGCTCTTGTGCTTCAAATGATAGTCTCCCCAACACTCAACTCTCTCACACAGATTTGGCTATGTTGGAAAGATGATTTGAGTGGAAAGCAACTTGGGGAAGGCTAGAGATCAAGATTCTTATGGTTGGATTGGAATGTCTTGGTCTCAACACATGAGTAGGCAGTTCTCTCTTAGAAAATGAGTACTGGAAGTGTAGGCACGTTCTGATGGCTCTCTCTCAAATGGAGAAGGGGTGGAGGGGTATATATAGCCTCCACACAAAATCTAACCATTACACACTTTTTACCCAACTCGGTCAGACTAAATAGAGAAACTCGGTGAGACCAATTTAGTTCAAAATGTGAATGTTAGGAATCTTGGTGGGATCAACGAGATCAACTCGGTGGGACCAATGTGTTAGGGCTAGGGCAAAACCTCATCTCGGTGAGACCGATCGCATGAACTCAGTGAGACCGATTTCAGCAATTAATCAAACAGAGAGTTGGTCAAGCAAACTTGGTGGGACCGATCGCTCATTTCGGTGAGACTGAAATGTTACAAAGGGAAATGAAGAGTTTGCAATGCGAACTCGATAGGACCAATTGCTCATTTCGATGAGACCGAAATGTTACGAAGGGAAACAGAGAGTTTGCAAAGCCATCTCGGTGAGACCGAGAGCCGTATCGGTGTGACCGGATTGATTATGTTTTTTGGCTATGGCTATGACAAGTGAACTCGGTGGCGCCGGATAGATCAAATCGGTGGGGCCGAGTTTGACTTTAGATTTTGGACAAATGTGGAAATTAGAAAGTGGTTGAGGGTTTTGGAGTAATATCACTAAGCATTTTGAGCAAGCAAGCCATTAAGAAACACCTAATCCCCTTTTAATAGTATTGGCTTTCCAATGGACTCAATGTGATCTTGGATCACTAAAATGAAAATGAAGAGTCTTGAGCCTTTGCCAATCTTTGTCCTTAGCATTTTGAGGGGTCCACATCTCTAGTCCATTCCATGCCAATCATTGAACTTTCTGAAACATTTAACTTGAATGGCTATTAGTTCAATGAGCTATATGTTGTTATGAATTCCAAAACCACCGAGGGATTAGTTGCACTTTCAGATACACATTGTGGATGCCCCTAACCGTACCACTTGGTTTTGCTCCTGTGTGCTATCTATTCAAATCTCGATTATATTGATCTAAAAAATTATAGTATCAAGATTAGTTAAAAGGAGGTGATTTTGCCGCGCGGATGGTGGGGGAGGTTTCTTATTTTTTAGAGGATGTTGGCCTGGCAGTTTGCTAAAATGTGGTCCCATATGTCAGTGCTTTACCAAGTCGATCCGCGTCCCACATGAGGCAGAACAACGGCAGAAGCAACACGTGGTTAACTTGAAGAAGACGAGGGAGAAGCGGATTCAACAACGAGTGAAATGATCGTTGCTTCGTCCCTCCAACTTGTTTTTTTAGCATTATTAATTCGTCCCTCCAACTTAAGTGCGAGAAAGGTGCAACTTTGTGATTTGATGCCTCATTGCTCATTACTACGTCGGCGCCATGACTGGGGTGCTTCACCCCTGCTGCTCTGCACTGTTATTTCGGTATGGCACATGGACCCGGTTACTTGATGTCCCACATGTCGGCGAAAGGGACTAGCGCATTTATGAAAGCGAGCGCTCCACTCTTATGATGGATGAGTACATGACACGGCGGCCAGTGAACTGTTACTTGTACTGTAGTACTACTATAATTTTGTTGTTTTGCACGATCCATTGATACAAAACCGATTAAACAGGCAAGGGCGGGATTTTTCCCGCGTGGTAGATGATACTAGCCATACATTTCAAAGGCAGTTTTAATGTATGCAAACTGAATAATTAAGTAACAATATGAGATCTAGTAAAACTAAAAACACATATGATTTACTGTGTTAGAGTGTAGTAGTAGTGTTGTATTGCATAGTTGTTAGATGTAACATGCGAGAACGTGTAGAGATGTACTTTTGGAGGGCCTATAGAGAGAAATTGTGCATAAAATGGATTCGAATATTTGTATTCATCTTCATAGCATTTGTAAATCATATCTACAGTTTGTACAGTAGACATGAATGCTTGTTCGCTCTTACGAAACCAGTACAACAATAATGGGGTGGCGTGCGCCAATTTAGGCACGGGCACGCTGGCATACTTGGCTCCACAAAGAGAGAAAGAGAAGAGATAAATACACGGGCAGTTAGTGTATTTCAAGCAAAAAGCGTAATATGGTCAGTAGACTTCAGAATACGCTCATTACGGTCACTATATACATTTTGTGGTGATTATACGGTCACTTGCTCGCCGTTCAGCATCGGATTGCACTCTGTTGACCGGCCAAATAGTCTGGGTGGCACTATGTTGACTAGTTAAATTGACCATGTTCCTTGTGGGTCCCACCTGTCAGTTCGCATAGGAAAAAGGTTAGGTAAACACATATTTACACAGACGCGACAGACTCCAACCCGTGCGCGGGAACCACCTAGTTGTGTATGTGTCTGTCAGGGGCTGATGTGTGCGCACGCAGGTGTAGGTTGAGCACTCTAGTGTGAGAGTGTATGTTGGTCGTGTGGTGTGTGCATGCATGCGTGCGTGTGTGCGAGTGAGTGTTGCGTGTGTGCGTGGATGTGTGTGTACATGTGAGTGTTGCGTGCGAGCGTGGTTGCGTGTGTTCGTGTGAGTGTTGCATGCATGCAGTTCATGTGCATGTGTGCGTGTGTGTATAATCACCACACCAACTCCTGTGTGTTAAAACAGACGGCTCGGGATACCAATACAAGGCCACCTTGTTTGCTGTGCCCGTGGGCATGACTTCGAACCACCGTCCAATATTTTTTTATCGTTTGTTTTCATCTTATATACGCCACAAGTGGGCCCAATGGTAGTGAGATAATGTGATGCAACACTAGAGGTGCCACGTGGAGCGTTTAACTGGTCAACTAGTCGTGTCTTGAGAAAATACAGAGTTGTACAGTGAGCCTGTGACTGTATAATAACCATGGAACATAAATGGTGACCGTAATGAGTGGATTCTAAAGTCCAATGTACGTATCATGCTTTGGCTTAAAATACAATGATCGTCACTGTATATATCGCGAGAGAAAGATGAAACATGCATGAATATGCTGGGGTGTACTTTTAGAGGACCTGGAGATAGTTTGTGTGTGTACGTGAAAGGGGCGTAGAGGGGGTGTATGCGATGGAGAGAGAGATGCTCTTCGTTTCTCTTTAGTATGACTAACTTTATATATAGTATAAAAATATAAAAATTCACAGTGCAGAATAAATATCATTGGGGGCACCATGCAATGCAAATTAACGTTCATACTCCTCCATATAACTTTGTAATGTTGTATATATGTAGAAATTCTAAAATAATTTTTTGGCCACACTTTGTGTGGTTGTATCACGTATTCGAGAGCATGGATAGAGGGGCCGGCGGAGGGGGGGACGTGGGAGAGATAGCACGAGAAATGAGAGAGGTCTAGCGAGAGAAAGAGAGAGAGTGAGTGAGAGAGAGAGAGACGAATAGGATGTCACGGCGAGAGATGCCCTTGAGTGTGTATATGCAAGGGGGGGATAGAGGCATGAGGAGAAAATATTTTGTGTGGTGTCTGTGTTGGTATATGTGGGTGTGAGAAATAACGAGACCTGGGGCAGAGGGTGTGCCATCGCGTGAGGTCTGGTGGGCCGAGGTCAGGATTCCATTCATGGCCAAACACCCCTCGTTATCGGTCAAAGGGATGATATATATAGACCTTGGGAGCCCACAAATATGCATGCCATCACAAAAAACCAAGCAAGGTAGACATGCTCGATCAGAAGACCCCATATACCATGCGCGCAGCCCAAAAATATGTGTGGGTGGTGTGTGATGCGTTCAAATCCCCAAAGCACAATTTCGAGGGGCACCAACTGCATTACAAACTGAACACTATACCCGTCCCTAAGCTAGGTTCAAGACGTACGATGTCGGTTCCCCAAATTCGAGGCGGGGGTGGGGGTGTCCTCCAACGCATGTGTTCAAACTTGATTTGGTCTAACATGGCAATGGCACATAGAGCAATAGGAACCCGTCATGGTCAAAACCTTCTCGTACGTTGGGTCAAAGGGATAGATCGTGTGGGCCCCCCCTTGTTATCGGTCAAGGATGATATATATAGAACTCGGGGAGCCCACAGATATGTGTGAGCGGCTGGCTGCACGGAAGACTACTTTCTGCCGTATAGCCCGGCTAAGCTCCTTCAAACATTTTCAAGGCCGAGGTGGCCAGTGACACCTCGGATGCAGTGTGACATTGGAGCTCGGCTCCAAGAAGATACCGCTGCATGAGAAATGCTTCAAACCCGAGGTGTGGCATGAAAACAACAAGGCATTGATAAAGGCCGAGAAATTAAAGGGGCTCCTCAAATGCTAAACACATGAACTCTTCGCATACACCTCAGCGATCCTCGATATCGGAGATGGGAAATTTTGTTAAACCAATTTTCGAGGACTCCTCTGCACCGACGTAGCCAATTAGGCTCCTATCTTATTTCATGGAGGTCGGCCATCTACATCGACAACTCAAGACCGAGGTGGTGCATGCCACTTCGGAACCAGTCCGGCCTGGAGACCAGCTATGAGCGGTTGGCTGCATGGAAAACTTCTTTTCCGCCGTATAGCCCGACTAAGATCCTTCAAACATTTTCAAGGATGAGGTGGTCAATGACACCTTGGATGCAATCTAACATAAAAATCGGCTCCAAGAAGATACTGCCGCACAAGAAAAGCTTCAAACCCGAGGTGTGGCATGGAAACAACAAGGCATTGATAAAGGCCGAGAATTTAAAGGGGCTCCTCAGATGCTTGACACATGAACTCTTCGGATACACCTCGGCGATCCTCGAGACATGAAAACAACAAGGTATTGATAAAGGCCAATAATTTAAAGGGGCTCCATAGATGCTCGACACATGAACTCATTGGATACACCTCGGCGATCCTTGATCGGAGATAGGACGACCACTGACCACCAAAGAAAAATTATTTGAAAGAACCGAGGAGCATTCCCAACTTGAAGAACGGTTCAGGGGCTAGTCACGGTCTCCTGGAATTGGGGGTACTCACCGTGTCATCTCCCGGCAAGGAGGGTCGGGCCGAGGACCCCCGTGGCGGTTCATTAGTGGGCCACTTAGAGTGTGCCATGATGATCTACAAGGAGACTTGACATACAAGACAAGCTGAGGACTCCTAATCCAAGGAGGACTCCTTTGCACCAACATAGCCGACTAGGCTCTTGTTATCCTAGGCCTCCGGTACATTATATAAACCAAGGCTAGGCTATTCGATACATCATTAGAATCTTACACACGATTTTATGTTAGATCACTTGTACTCTGTACCCCCCTCAAATCAATAGAATTAGAAGCAGGATGTCGGGTATTATCTCTTCAAGAGATCCTGAACCTAAGTAAATCCATGTGTCCATTGTTACAATCACATCAAGGCTACTAGCTCGGGACCCCCTACCCGAGATCTATCGGATTTAGCTCCGACAGATGGCCAATGCAAGTCCTACTAGGTGAACATTGCAGCATGATGGGTGTACGGATCAATGCTCAGATCAGTTCTAGCATGACCTTCGTCCAAGGATAGATGATCGTCTATGGCGTCGTCACCATCATCACCGACTCGACTGGCCACCTCGGCCCAGTCAAGACCTTCACTCTAGTCTTGATCGTAAGATCCGGCGACATGGAGTACACCGCGACTGTCGCGAAGAGCTGATCTTCGCGGGTTTGGCATCTCACCAAGTCCCAGAGGAACAAACGCTAGATCTCTCGATCTCGATATCAGATCGAATCTTGTCGGGACCCAATCTCAATGTCAGATCAAATATTGGGATTACCGGAAGCACTCGATTTTTGGACCCACCCACCATCCATCTCATCGCCAACGTCAAAGACCTCACATACATCCTTGAAGGAGCCACTAAGGAGATACAGAAGAGAAGATTGGTGGGTTGACAGATAGCCGACCACCAGCCATGGTGCCCTCGTGCAAGTGACAGGTGACCTAGAACTACGATTGCTATATGGTGGACACACCTAGCCAGGACAACGTCAACGGTAACGACAAGGATGGCATATATGAGGACGACCACGAGAGCAGCACTCCTCTACGTGATGGACCACACAAAGAGTAGGGGGAGCCTTGGTCCGACACCGATTTTGGTTCCCATGATAAGGATATACTGAACGAGTCATTTGGCATCCCTCACCATGACGAAGCTCAGCTGAGATTGCAAGGAACAACAACCAAGGTGGACAAGGGAAACAACTGACTGCTAGGTCAGCTTCAGGATCCCGAAGACCACCGACAACAGGACCTCTGGTACAAGGAAGATATGAAGAGCAAGCGGAAGGCGGCCAAGCAGGCTGACGGAGCTAAATCTAACAGATCTCGAGGTAGGGGATCCTAAGCTAAATGTCTTGGAACGATGGTACTAAGGACATATGATTTTACCTTGCTTCAGGCTCTCAGAGAAGATAAAACCTTATGTCCTGCTTGTGCTTTATTGTGTTTGAGTATGAATAGAATACATGGTTTATTCTTTGAAAAGGAGATTGAACCCCCAGCCTCTGCATCAACTGACTGCATCAACTGATCCACACAGCCATCTTTATTAGTTATTCAACAATGGTCTAATAAGAATATACATCAAACCACCCAAAGCCACCACTCACACCTACAAACTCGATAATGTGGAGTGTCCTCTCTCCCCACCATCTAGATCTGAGGTCACCATCGATCCACCCTCATGGCATATCAGGAGTCCACACCCAGTGCAACAAACCTAAAGTGTGCACCGCATGAAAACCTTTTAGAAGCCGCCACCACCATCGGACCGCTGACCCATCTCCAGGAAAGAGATCCGCATCATCCTTGTCAGGTCGACCATCCGTCGACGCCGCCACAACATCAAACAATGCCACCACCACTACTAGAATCGGGATCTTTGTCGTCGGCTAGATCTTTGCCGTCTGCTAGCTGACGGCAAAGAAGGTCTTTGCCTTCAGCTTAATAGAAGCTGACGGCAAAGAAAGAGCTGACGGAAAAGACCATGTTTGCCGTCAGCCAACCCTTTGACGTCCGCTAGCGGGCGGCAAAGAATGAGGGTGGCCCACTAACGAGTAACACCTAACGGACACTTTCTTTGTCGTCTGCTAGCTGACGGTAAAGAATGTGGCCAAACTAATGTCTGTTAGCTAGGATCTTTGTCGTCTGCTAGCAAACGGCAAAGAACCATGCCCTAACTAAAATCCATCGACGCCCGCCCGTGCACATCTCTATATGTCCCCTCTCTCTCTCCGCCTACGCCCGAGCCGCCGCCGCCCCGCGCCACCCCGCCCCCGTGCCGCCGCCGCCCCATGCCACCCCCGTCGCTGAGCCGCCCCAGCAGCCCCGGTGACCCCCTTCCCCACCCCGCAACATCCCCGTCGTTGCTCCGCGTTGCCCCGGCCCGCCCCATGCTCGAGCCGCCGCCGTCCCACGCCACCCACATCGCCGCGGTGCCCTCTCCTCCACCCAGCGCCCCTTTGCTCCACCACCATGGTGTCCCGCCGCTCCAGCGCCCCCTCCTCCACCCGGCAGCCCCGGCGCCCCTCTCCTCCACCATCGCGGCCGCCCCACCCCTCCGGCACCCCCTCCTCCACCCGGCGGTGAGACCTCTTGTATTTTTTTCTATTTTTGTTTCTGTATTTTAAGTTTAGTTTAGGTTTACTTTAGGTTTGGTTTAGTTTAGGTTTACTTTAGTTTAGGTTTGGTTTAGTTTAGGTTTACTTTAGGTTTGGTTTAGTTTAGGTTACCATTTGCTCTGTTCAAATTGATTGATTATTGATGATTGGGAACTGGTGGCAAGTGTAAAATTTGTCAGGGGTATAAACAAATGTTTGTGTGAAATTTGACATTGTTATTTGATTAAATTCATTATATTGATTGATTGATTCACTCACTGAGATTGGCTGATCAAGCAAGCATTGTTCCCCTCTTCTTAGGTTGTTAACTGCTTAATTTGAATTGTTGAATAGTAGTACAATGTGTGAGAGTGTGATGATCATGATGAGCTAGATTGCAATTCATCACTGGTGATGAGCTGAGGGTGACTGTGTAGTGCAATGCAAACGAGTGTAAAGTGGCAAGCAAACATGGGAGGGAGTTGGAAAAGGTGTGGGGTACTACTCCTCTCCTCTCAAGTAGGCATTGTGCTCACGTAAAGGGAGTTGTGATCTTCCTCTTACTCTTCATATTCTTCTCTGACTCTGTCTCACCATGCATCATCAGCATCGGCATCAGCACCATGGAAATAATCTAGGAGTATCTATCTATCTTTGTGTTGTGCAAGGGGAATCAGAAAATATGTTTGTATGTGTGTGTGTGGTTAGCTTGGGTACTGGTGGTCTGGCTGGCTGGTCGGCTGTTGCTCTACCACCAAGAAAGGAAGGACTCACTCCCCACACCTCCTCCCCTGCTTATTTGCCTTATATGCCTGGAAATGTAGTACATATTTGTGTGGTTAAGACAAAACTTGAACCAATATCAACCGGGACAATATTGAATTTATGTGATGTGAATTCATAATTACAAATAAGTATGTTTTTGGTACCGTTGACACCAATTTGCCGCGGAAAGTGATAATAAGCTCTTGGTAACTTCACTATATATTGCCAACCAGAGTTTCTTCCACCTTAGGAATTAACAATCAAGAAGAAGAAGAAGAAGATAATCCCTAGTTTTGAAGGGTGCCAATTGCCATTGCCAACTAACCTACCAAATTAATTAAGTGTTGTTGATGTTGTTGAGCACAAATGCATTGCTTTTTTTCTCAGTTTTCTTCATGTCTAGAAACTTGGCTCTATGTTTATAGATATGCTTCTAGATACTAATTGGTCTCTTCGACTGCTTATTAGAGATGGGTAGAGGTTGTCACTGCAGGCTCTGCTCTGCCACACCGGAGTACGAGTTGGATGCTTCCGAGTTCTTTAGTATCATACTTGAGACTTCCTCCAAGAGGCAGGTATATAAAAGGAGAGATCTCCCCTTCACCCATCTCATTATGATAACTCTGCTGTTTGCTACATCACTCCTTGTCCCAAACTGTAGAGGTTGCCCGCCACTTTTATGACGATGCTGGATGGCCATCGGCCAAAGAATGTGAAGCTGCAACAGGCCGGCAGTGGGCTTCACAGGCTTTGGGACGTGGAGTTGGTGATCAGGTACGGCCACATGTACCTGTGTCGTGGCTAGGAGCAGTTCGACCGTGCCTACGACCTGCGGCACGGGTACTTTCTTCTCTTCAGGTATGACGGCGACGCCATGCTCACGTGAAGGTCTTCAACACGACTATGTGTCACATGCGCTACCAGGACGACGATGATGCCAGTACGTTCTGCCTCTTCTTCCTCTACATTTTGCTTTGTCTGACATCGATTGTTAACTGTCATTATTGCATTTGGTCAGGCAATGGGAGCAGCAGCAGCGACTCTGGCTACAGCCAAAGCAGCAGCTACTCTGGCTACAGCAAAAGTAGCAGCGAGGATGATCCGGAATGGAGTGGGGAAGAAGAGGAGCAGAGTGGGGATGAGGAGGTGCAGGCTAACGATGGGCAACAGATGGTGGTGGCTGAGGATGACGTAGCGGCGGTGGTGGCTGGCGATGGGCAAGAGATGGTGGTGGTTGGGGATGACCTAGCGATGGTGCTGCCTGAAGATGCCCTCGCGATGGTGGTGGTGCCTGACAATGACCTCGCGATGGTGGTGGCGCCGGCGATCCCACAGCCGGGCGACATGACCATGCCAATTGTGGTAGAAGACTACACCCCACTGCCTCCACCGCCTCGCCGCTCTTGGCGCATCAGGATGAGGAAGGAGAAGGAGAAGAAGAATGAGGAGTGAACTATGTCAGTTATGTCAGATCTCCAGAATGATCTCTATATACTTAGCTTTGTTTCCTCCGAAATGACATAAGTTAGCTCTAATATGCTAAGGTATCTCTAATATGCTTAGTTTCCTAGGTTTTCTCAATAATGGCATATACACTTGGCTTACTTGTGTAAAAAATGGCATAATTATGCTTAGTTAACTCAAAAATGGCATAATTAGTTAAGTTAGCTCCAAAATGACCCATTTAACCTAGGTTAGCTCCAATATGATCCATTTTACCTAGGTTAGCTCCAAAATGACCAAGTTTAACTAGGTTAGCTCCAATTTGATCCATTTTAGCTAGGTTAGCTCCAAAAAGACCTACTTCACCTAGGTTAGCTCCAAAATGACCAAGTTTACCTAGGTTAGCTTCAATATGATCCATTTTAGCTAGGTTAGCTCCAAAATGATCAAGTTTACCTAGGTTAGATCCCATATGATCCATTTGAGCTAGGTTAGCTCCAAAATGACCAAGTTTACCTAGGTTAGCTCCAATTTGATCCACTTTAGCTAGGTTAGCTCCAAAATGACCTACTTTACCTAGGTTAGCTCCAAAATGACCAAGTTTACCTAGGTTAGCTCCAATATGATCCATTTTAGCTAGGTTAGCTCCAAAATGATCAAGTTTACCTAGGTTAGCTCCAATATGATCCATTTGATCTAGGTTAGCTCCAAAATGACCTAGTTTACCTAGGTTAGCTCTAAAATGACCAAGTTTACCTAGGTTAGCTAGGTTAGCTCCAAAATGACCAAGATGGCATAATATGCTTAGTTCACTCAAAGATGACATAATTAGCTAGGTTTTTAGCTCAATTTTACCTAAGTATATGCTTACTTCTTATTCCAGCCTTCTTCATTTTCTTCTTCTTCATGTTCTTCTTCTTCTTCTAACTTTCTTGTTTCCCATTTTATAGATCTCGTTTAATTCACGGAAGCTTGCATGGATGGAGTGCTTCTTTTCCCTTTCTGCTTTTATTTTGTATTGATGAACTTGCATGGATGGAACTTGTTATATGGATGGATGAATAACGGTGTTGGATGAACAATGTAAAACTTTTGTAATATGTATGGATGGAACTATGTACGTGTTGGTTATGTATGTATATATGATGAAACTTGTGTGTTGGATATTTCTTTTGTGAAATTTGTGTGTTGAAACTTGCATTGTGTGTTCAAATTGAATGAATTTAAGAAAAAACAGAAAAAAACTGGGGCTATACAGCGTGTCTCAGAGAGGCGACTTGTTGTTCGGCCGACCCAGGCTACTGTTGGCTACTGTTTATTGTCGCGGGCTGTCTAAAAAAAGTCTCCGGCGTATTATGAAAAAAAGACCATCATACCCTTTATTATGAAGGGGTACGAAGAGATCTTTGATGTGGGTAGGGGTTGTATCGAAGCAGAAGTGTCATTGTAATCGTCATGGCCACCCGCTCCTACATTCCAACCACCCTATTTAGTGCAGGCAAACATCAATTCCAGCAATCCTTTAAAGTTCTTAATCTGCCTGTGCATGACACAGTTTCAGGCTGTGACTAGATGGCCAAATACAAACCCAGTTTCCTTCAGTTACACTCCTAACAACTACTCCTATCATCTTCAAGGATAAACCAACTCCAGTTACAATCCCTGCTCGCGGCACACTTTCAGTTGCCGGCGTGCAGTTCAGTGCTGAGTGCCAAAGTGCACGCTCCATTGCTCCCGTCGTGGTGAAAACCGAAGGACGATGGATCGACTCAAGAACTCATCATTGTTCGACACCTGAGGGAGGGATCACACGAAAGGGGCAAAGCATGTACTCCTCCCACTAGGCTCCAGCTCCAGCGTGGGTGCCGCGGCCCATGCCCAATCTCACTCCCACTGCGGCCGTGTGTCATTTCCAAGGAAAGCAGCAGAAATTTTATTCTGTCCAAACCGAACCGCATATGTCCATGTCATTTCCAAGGCAAAAGCAGCAGGTGCGCCACTGCCACTGCCGTCGTAGTAAGATAGTGGTGGGAGCAGCAGCAGCAAGCGACAGATATGGGAGCAGCAGCAGCGGATTGGATTGGGCGTCGACAAAACCAGGCGAGAATTATCAAAAGCGTGCCCAAATCCAGAGAGGGATCAAATCGGCCGTATCCTAGAGTGGAAAGAACATATGCTTAACGAGAATCCACCGGGTGTTTAGATTAGATTAGGGAAAGCGCTGGCCAGCCAGTAGGCCACGCCCGGCTTTTGTGATCATGTGCCTATGCAGTGTTTCAAAGACAAGATATGTAAAGGAAAGCAGCAGAGGGCCCATGGAATTAGTGATAACAAAGCTTGGGCTTCAAGAGCCATGCATGTACCTGGACAAGGAAGCAAGCTGAAGCTTTTGATAGGGCCTGGATGGATGACCAAAGGATGGGCTCTGATGATACTTTGGTATTTCTTAATGAGAAAAGTGGTTCAGATTTGTTAATGAAAAGCTAAAGAGATCTTGCACAGTGCATAAGAACATTATGGCCATGAATAAACAGTGGTACAACACACAAAATTAACAGGGCATCCAATAGCAAACTTGGCTTTCCCTAGCACTACATATATGCTGAAATGGCAAGCTTAACTTATGTGATGTCTGGAGTCCATGCAGCTAGGACACACTACTATATGTACTCCTACAAATTAAACAAGAGGAGTAGTACCATATCACTTGCATGATTCTGATTCCATGTGAGATATTATGTTTTTTTTACAATTGCTCTTTTTGGAGTTATAGTAGCGCAGACAGACTCGGCCCATCACCCATGTGTAGTAACAGTGGTCATTGCATGACCTACAACAACACATTGAAAGAACAATTACGCTCCCCATCCACCACCAGCAGCAGCTGACACGCCTAAGAGAGGAGGCAAACAGTGATGCTTTTTAAAACATGAGCAGTAGTCACTGCAGTTTCTGCAGGCCAAGTACTCCCTAGCCCCTAGTTACAGCGCTCACTGGCGCGCGCGGATTCCCTCCCGGGAAAAACAACGTGCATGGCGCCACCCCCACCCACGGTCGATACGCTGCTGCTGCCTATCACCAATCACCAGGCAACACAGCACACCGATAGAATCATCGCGCTCGCGCCAGACATATATGACACACACGATGAAATTGGACGATGCACAGACGATGGTTTAAATCTGGCCAGACAAACGTTGATTGAGAAGGGCATCGGCCGCTGGATTTAGGTGTCGTGCATAGATCGGCCACCTGTGTCGTGCATGGAGCAATTTCGGACATATATATACAGATCCGATACTACCGCTGCGAAACCGGACAGAAACAGCACGGTTAACTATGCAGCGGCAGGTACTATTACCATACTCTACCATGCATGGGCTTAATATAATACTACTAGCGATAATATAATACACACCACGACACTGACAGCGCAGCCAGGATCCATCATCATGGCCATGCCATTTGGGGCACTGTGGCATTTGTTTAGTGCGTCGATCCGTGATCGAAAGGGTAGGCCGAATCTACCGCTGCTAGCCCCAATGACAATTTGTTAGCGTGACGGGGCCAATTAGAGGTCAACAGGCGTCCAAATCATGGCCTGTCCAGACTTTAGGAGGCTACCCCCATCGATGGATACAGCGGATAACGGAAACGACGGCGTGATTAGTATTAATATATAACCGCACATCAAAAGACTAAACTAACGCAGCGGGTTTCATAGCATATCATCGAAAGGCTAACATACCAGGCCGGAAGATGGTCATATTCTACAGAGACCGGTTGAAAGCTTCAGCTGCGGTACAGTAATAGTAAAACTTGAACTTTTCGGCATAAACAAGGAGCTGCAGCACAGTGATGGTAAAACTTTTGGACATAAACAAGGAGCTGCAGTACAGTAATACTAGTGGTAACTCTTTGCGATGTCTTAACACTTTTGGGCATAAACAAGAGGTAACTTTTCCTTGGCCATGTGGGAACACATGCATGCATTTCATTAGTTACCACGGGTTAATCCAAAAGCTCTAGGACAAATGGCAGGAGACCATAAAGCCTTTTGGAACAAGGTATTTTCAAGCTCTGTGTAGCCCACAGGGTGTTTGAATGTTGGACAGCTGTTTGAATTTGGATCTAGTACATGGGAGAGGGCATGTCAATGTTTCATCCGCCCTCCAAAGGAATCGACCGTGTTCATGTCGACCGATCATCGAGCCAAGCCGCCAAATGATTGTGATGATTGACTTACTATATACCATCCTAGCATACTAGTAGTGCGTGCGTGCGTACATTACAACAATGTGCATCAGCAGGGGGCGAGCTGAGCACCGGCAGCGCCGATTACCCGACGAAATCATGGAGCAGGTGGCCGCCGATCTCCTTGGCGAAGTGCCGGTCCTGGCCGCCGAATGAGCCCATCACGTACGGGTCGCTCACGACGTCCTCCAGCCCGAACCGGTGGGCGAGGTTGGCCGGCAGCGGCTCCCCGAAGCAGACCCTGTTGTTCTGGTGGAGGCCGAGGGTGAGCGACACGCCGCCGCCGCCGCCAGCGTGCCCCGCCCCGCCGCCGACGACGTGATGTTGGTGGTGGTGCTGCGGCGACGACATGCTGCCGTGCTGCTGCGGGGAGGGCAGCGCGCCATACCCGGCGAAGGTCACCTGGCCCTGCTGCATGGAGTGGGACATCTGGGAGAGGTCGTCCGGGAAGCCACCACCGTGGGAGGAGGCGGCGGCAGCGGCGTTGTGGTGGTGGTGGTGGTTCCTGGTGACGCCGCTGCTCTGGCCGGGGTGCGAGTCGCAGGGCTCGGAGCGCTTGCCGCTGCGCTGCTGCTGCTGCTGCGACGAATGCTGGTGAGTCTGGCCGTGGACGCCGAGCTGGCCCTTGTCGTGCGGCGAGTGCTTGTGGACCTGCCTCATCTCCAGGTTGTGGATCTCCTCCACCATTGGCTTCCAGAGCCTCACCCTCGCGTTGATGAACCAGTTCGACACCTGCACCGCCATTATTAACCCAACATGTCAACCAAGCTCCAGAAACAAAATGACATGCTAGTGGTAACAATGACCAGCTTTGCTGTTCACCTGATTCCTTGTTAGGCCGGTCTGCTTGGCCAGCATTTGCTTGTCGCCATCGGTAGGATACCTGCAAGGTTTCATCCTGAATATCAGACGAATGCAGCATGAAGTACTCTTGATTGTAACACGTTCAAAAGGGAGATGCGTATAAAGATTTAAAGATCATAAAGACGTTCAGCACGTAACTATTGTATGAGATTGCCCAGTGTGAATAGAAAATGAGTGCAAAACAAGCCAGATTAGGATGGCGGTGCCTGTCATGGCTTTCTTTATTCAGGCTTAACATCCATAAGTCCGAGCAGCATCCCCAAAATAAAGGTTTTGGTCTTAGAGAATTTCTCTTATCAGTCTAGCACCATCCATGCACACCTTTAAGAGTAGGTTAAATCTAAGCACTGAATGATGTGGGATCTAACAATTATATTTGATTGCCCTGTGTGAATAGAAAAGGAGTAGTACTAGAAAACAAGCCAGGTAGTGATAGATCAGGGATCAAAGAAACTTATTGTGCTAGGATGCCTGTCATGGGTTTTTTTTTTAGCATAAACATACATATATAACTCCAAGCGGCGTTCCAAAAATAAAGGTTTGATGTTAAAGAATTTTTCTTATCAGTCTAGCACCATCCAAGTAGGCCTTTTTGCAAAGAAGAGCAAGTTAAATCTAAGCACTGATTGGTGTGGGATCACACAAAAGGACATGAATTGACAATTATCAACCTTTTCTTTCTAGAGGTTAGAAATATTGACGGCAATAATGAAGAAAGGGTACTACTCAATATATAATACCAAATCCAGTTTGGAAACGGAAAGATCTGGCATTATAAAGTTATAATGAACAACAACTGAATATGCTAACATTGCACCAATCAACCTGATGTAACCACCAGGTCATACATCATGGAAAAACCAGATTGTAGTACAGAAGATGGATGTAATAGGCAAAACAACCAATATAATTATGATGTTTCATCTTCCTATAGGTAGGTGCCCCCTAAAACTGGATTAGAAGTACTCTCACTCACAAGTTGTTTCGCAATCAGCGTAACAAAACAAGCAACATACAAGTAATTGGACGCCCTAACCAAATCCTTAAAGCCGCTCACCTAATGATAGTTAGAAAGTCATGCAAGAAAGATGCAAAATGGAGGACCCGGACTGTTAGCAAATTGATGATGTGCACAGCTCAAAAAATACAAAGTCCTAAAAGCTGTGACTGATAATCTCATTAGCTGCAATCCAATAGAATGATTTGGAAGCCAAGCCAAGCCAAGGCATGCCATGCCATGACACTCCATCACTCATGCTTGGCCTTGGCCATCCTAATGATTTCGACACCGAGGATTGCTTACTATCAGCTAAAACAACCAGAGGTCCAGGCCCAGCATAATCATGTCGATGTAGCACCATCATGCAATGAAACATTATTATCTTGGAAAGGCGCAGAGTACGTACGTCGTCTAGTGCTAATGCTAATTACCATAAGCAGATAGTAGTAAAACAACTTACGGGTGCAGGAAGTGCTCGAAAAGCCAAGCCCGGAGGACCGTGACGGAGCGCTCGGGGAGGCCCCTCTGGGGGCGCCAGATGTTGTGCGGCTGGCCGAAGCCGTTCACGCTGCCACCCCTCTGGAAGCCGCCGACGGGGGCGCCGCCGCCGCCGAGGCCGAAGATGGTGATGTCCTTGCTCATGCCTTCCTTGACGGGCATCTTGCTCGTGTTGCGCAGCTGGCTCAGTATCATGCCCTTGATGCACCTGAAGTGCCTGGCCATCACCCTCAGCGCCAGCGCCGTGAACGGGGCGGCGTTGCTGAACCCGGCCACGCTCTCGAACGAGGCGATCACGGCCTGGACCTGCTGGTAGTATTGCCGGTACCTCTTGCACACCTACGGTAAGAGAGGTTAATTGTAGCTGGATTAGTAAGTACGGCGCTTGATTAGAGATAAGCAGCTGCTACTCATGACGTCTAAGAAGATGGGAAAGATTTTCTTTGCTGTTTGCCGGGAGCTTTGGTTTTCATGTGGATGTGACATGAACAAGGCAAAGCCTACTTCCCAACTATAGAAGTAAGACGCCATTAATAAAGAAGTCAGACAAGCAAGTTTCGCCTACTGAGGCTGAGACTCAGACTGAGAGCTCCATAAATGGAAGCTTTCTACATCGTACGTAGATTCCCATGTTATGTATTGCCCCAGAGGCTGGAAGAGGACGCTGCGAGAGGGTCAATTACTCCTATCCTAACCATGTGAAAGATGAAACAACACGATTTTCTTGACATGACAGGCCAAAGTTTCGCTACCAGTTTCCAGCATCACCTACCGTCCCAAAGCGTTCCAGGACACTGCCAATCAGTTGTGGTTCCATGTATTAGATGATATTTGCAAAAGGTGTGCTTAGTGCGGCGAAACTAATCAACATCCAATCTTTGATCCTTTGATGAGAAAAAAGGCGAGCAGCAAATTGTTGGGCGTCAACAGTGCGGCACTGTGGAGGAGAAAAGGAAAATCCGAGCAAATGCAACAGCAGCAATGGAAATGATCATCAAATCAAAAGCACATGCAACCGCGGAAGCACAGTGAATAAAAGCAGGCAAAGCCACGGCCGCGTCGCTGGTGATGTGACCGCTATGTGCAAGATTCTTCGCGCTCCCGGCCGAGGAGCCAGCCGGAGAATTGCAGTGGCGACATCGAAACGAACGAGGCGGAAAAAGTCGGAAATTTGGAGCAAGCGGCGTCGTAGCTCACCTCTTCCATCATGGAGATGAGCCTCGTCTTCTTCCACTGCTGCTCCGCGCCGGACATGGGGCCGGAGGTGTCCAGCTCGTGGCCGGCCGCGTCGTCGGCGCCGTCCATCGGGTCCGCGTCGAGCAGGCCCTCGTCCGGGACGCTGGTGTCGACGTGCGCGGCCGCGCCTCCCACGTCGCAGATCTCCTCCAGCAGCTTCTGCGCCGGGCCGAGGAACCTGGATCGCCCGAGCACCGTGGCGTAGCCGGTGAAGGGCCCGTACGGCCCGGCGGCCGGCGCGGCGGCTCCTGGCTCCTGCTTCCTGGGCGCCGGGGGCGTGGTGGCGGGGTTGGACGAGGCGGAGGAGAGGGAGAGCGAGAAGTTCTGCGTAGGGATCTGCGGGAACTGCTGCGCGGTGACCTGCTGGGCGGTGAGCCCGTTGAGCACCAGCTGCTGGCCCTGCGGCACCGTCGGGCTGTGCGGCGAGTAGGAGGAGGAGGAGGACGCGTAGGAGTAGAAGGCCGGGGGCGGCCACGCCCCGGCCTGGTGCTGCTGCTGGTGGTGGTGGTGCTGGGCTAGAGGGGTCAGGGGCGGGTCCTCGGCGGCGGCGTCCGGCGGGAAGCGGAGCTTCTCGCGCCGGCTGTGCTGCGGCACGTGGTACAGTTGCCCGCCCGACGCCGCGGCCGCCGCGGCCGCCGCGGCCATGTGGTGTGCATGGTTATGAAGCAGCATGTGGCCGTGGTGCTGCTGCTGGTGGTGGGCCTCGGCGCCGCCGTACCCGCCGGCGGGAGACGACATGGCGAGCGCCCGCACGTACGCACGTAGGCGGTGGGTGGTGGGCGGCGAGGTAGAGCAGGAGCAGGAGCACCTGGCTGGGCTGGGGCTGGGGCTGGGGCTGGGTGGGTGGCCTTGCTGGCCCTGGAGAGAGTGGAGGTGGAGGGGAAACGGCTCCGCACTTTCCGAGCGCCGGGCCTGGCTGGCCTGGTGCTGGTGGTATCTCCCTCTGTCTCCGCTGCTGTACCTTCCCTTCCTCCCTCGCGCCTTTTATCTCTCTCTCTCTCTCTCTCTCTCGCTCGCTCGCTCGCTCGCTTTTCTTGTCCTCGATTCCTCGACGGGTGCTCAGCTCAGCTCGACTGCTGGTGTTGGTGTGGTTGGGCTCGGGCCGGGGCGCCTTTCTTTCTGCAAAGGCGAGGGGAGGAGAGCGAGGCGGTGAAAGGGAGAGCGAGGGGAGGGGGGACTCGTAATAAGCCGAGAAAGCGAAAGCTAGCGAGATTATACGAGACCAGGTCTCATATAAATCAGGTAAGACCCGCCCTGATGAATGACATGTGACATTCACAAATCACAAAGCATCTAATCTCTCCCCCCCTGATTTCAGATGGAGGGTGGGGTGGATGGTTTGTGATTTGTGAATGCCACGTGTCATCCATCAGAATGGGTCTCACCTGCTAATCCGTGAGACCTGGTCTCATAGAATTTTTTTTCGCGAGCGAGAGAGGCAACGGGCGGAGGACGCGCGAGTGAAATAGGCCTGCTGGCTGCTGTGGTCCAAGCTGACGCGGGCCGTGCGTGCGTGCGTGCATGCGTCCTGCCCCTGCCGCGGCTTAATTATGCATTTGCTCCAGGTAATGGTAACTATGCATTTGCATGCCAGAATTTTACACCACCGTGCCCCAGATTCGAGTCTGGTTTTACCACACCTTTTTTACTTCTTTTGACTGAGATATTTTATTTCTTCAGCCCAGCACACGGTCAAGAGCATTGTGACGCCACCGATTTAATTGTATACTAATCATACACGTAAGTGTGTACAATCAAGACCAGAGGCTCACGGGAAGATAACACAACACAACTCTATATATAAATTCAAATAATACAAGTTTTATATTACAAGCCAGGGGCCTCGAGGGCTCGAATACATAAGCTCGAGACACCAGCGTCAGCGGAAGCAACAATATCTGAGTACCGACATAAAGTTAAACAAGAATGTCTTAAGAGAGCCAGCACAAAAGCAACAACGATCGAAAAGGCAAGGCCTCCTCCTTGGGACCTCCTAGCTAATCCTGGTCATCGGCAGTCTCCACTTAGTAGTAGGCACCCTCGGGGTAGTAGTAGTCGTCAATGCTAGCATCTGGCTCCTGTGATCCGCCATCTGAGCGCAACAACCGGGTATGGGGGAAAAGAGGTAGCAAAGCAACTGTGAGTACTTATCCAAATTACTCGCAAGACTTACATCATAACTATGCTAAGTATGCATCGGTATCAAAGGGATGGGGTTGTATCTGTGGATTGAACTGCAGAATGCTAGAGAAGAAGGGAAAACCTAGCCTATCGAAGACTAGAATCTTCAAGCATTTTGCAGCATTCAGAAGAGTGCAAAATAGCATACTATAACTAACAAGCATATTGTAGTATTAACACCCAGAGATCATTTCTCGACTCCCCGCGAGAAAGCAATCCCGGAGCCATCATAACCTTCACATATCGCAAGTACCCATTTTTAGTTGTAATCGATCGGGATACAACTCCGAGCGTCCGTTACCGTGGACACAACTATTCGAATAGATAACTTCCCTGCAGGGATGCACCACATTACCCAACACACTTGATTACTCTGGTCGGACACACTTTCCAGGGTCATATGCCCGGCCTCGGAAGGTCAACACGTCGTAGTCCTACCTAGGCTCCGCAGAGAGGTCCCCACCGGTGTACATCCTAAGCACTTCGGGGTCTTGGGCCCATCGCCCTTTGCACTTCGTGTCGTTATGCGACGAGGCGGGACGAGCACCACCTCATCCTGCATGGAACTGGCCCGATAGGCCCACAATGCTGAACTGGACACTTGACAGAGCGTTTGGAAGAACCGTATGACGCCGAGTGCGTGATAACCCACAAGTATAGGGGATCTCAACAGTTTTCGAGGGTAGAGTATTCAATCCAAATTTATTAATTCGACACAAGGGGAGCCAAAGAATATTCTCAAGTATTAGAAGTTGAGTTGTCAATTCAACCACACTTGAAAGACTTAATATCTGCAGTAAAGTGTTTAGTACCAAAGAAGTATGGAAGTAACAGTGACAGTGACAAAAGTAACAGTAGCAATTTTGTAGCAATCATAACGGCGACAACATAGAAGTAACTTAGCAAAGATCAATATGAAACGAGCTCGTAGGCAATGGATCAATGATGGATAATTATGTCGGATGGCATTCATCATGCAACAGTTATAACATAGGGTGACACAGAACTAGCTCCAGTTCATCAATATAATGTAGGCATGTATTCCGAATATAGTCATACTTGCTTATGGAAAAGAACTTGCATGCCATCTTTTGTCCTCCCCCCCCCCCCCCGGTGACAGCGGGGTCCTAACGGAAACTAAGGGACATTAAGGCCTCCTTTTAATAGAGAACCGGGCCAAAGCATTAACACTTCATGAATACATGAACTCCTCAAACTACGATCATCACCAGGAAGTGTCCCGACTATTGTCACTCCGGGGTTGCCGGATCATAACATGTAGTATGTGACTATAACTTGCAAGATAGGATCAAGAACACTCATATATTCATGAAAACATAATAGGTTCAGATCTGAAATCATGGCACTCAGGCCCTAGTGACAAGCATTGAGCATGGCAAAGTCATAGCAACATCAATCTTAGAACATAATGGATACTAGGGATCAAACCCTAACAAAACTAACTCGATTACATGGTAAATCTCATCCAACCCATCACTGTCCAGCAAGCCTACGATGGGATTGCTCACGCATGGCGGTGAGCATCATGAAATTGGTCATGGAGGATGGTTGATGATGACGATGGCGACGGATTCCCCTCTCCGGAGCCCCGAACGGACTACAGATCAGCCCTCCCGGGGAAGAACAGGGCTTGGCGGCGGCTCCGTATCATAAAACGCGATGAATCCTTCTCTTCCATTTTTTCTCCCCAAACGTGAATATATGGAGTTGGAGTTGAGGTCGGTGGAGCTCTAGGGGGCCCACGAGGCAGGGGACGCACCCAAGGGGGTAGGACGCGCCCCCACCCTCGTGGCCAGGGTGTGGGCCCCTTTCTGTTGATTCTTTCTCCAGTATTTTTTATTAATTCAAAAAAGTGACTTCGTGAAGTTTCAGGTCATTCCGAGAACTTTTATTTCTGCAAAAAATAACACCATGGCAGTTCTGCTGGAAACAACGTCAGTCCGGGTTAGTTCCATCCAAATCATGTAAATTAGAGTCCAAAACAAGGCAAAAGAGTTTGGAAAAGTAGATACGTTGGAGACGTATCAACTCCCCCAAGCTTAAACCTTTGCTTGTTCTCAAGCAATTCAGTTGACAAACTGAAAGTGATAAAGAAAAACTTTGATAAACTCTGTTTGATATTCTTGTTGCAAATATGTAAAGCTAGCATTCAAGTTTTCAGCAAAGATCATGAACTAACCATATTCACAATAACATTTAGGTCTCACATTTACTCATATCAATGGCATAATCAACTAGCAAGTAATAATAATAAATCTCGGATGACAACACTTCCTCAAAACAATCATGATATGATATAACAAGATGGTATCTTGCTAGCCCTTTCTGAGACCGCAAAACATAAATGCAGAGCACCCCTGAAGATCAAGGACTGACTAGACATTATAATTCATGGTAAAAGAGATCCAGTCACAGTCATACTCAGTACCAATTAATAACAATGCATACAAATGAACGTGGTGCTCTCCAACTGGTGCTTTTTATAAGAGGAGGATGGTGACTCGGCATAAAAGTAAATAGATAGGCCCTTCGCAGAGGGAAGCATGGATTTGTAGTGGTGCCAGAGCTCGAGTATTGAAATAGAGATAAATAATATTTTGAGCGGCATAATTTCATTGTCAACATAACAACCAAGAGATCTCGATATCTTCCATACTACATACATTATAGGCGGTTCCCAAACAGAATGGTAAAGTTTATACTCCCCACCACCAACAAGCACATTCCACGGCTGGTCTGAAACAACGGGTACAGTCCAACCTACAACAATCCTGGGGGAGTTTTGTTTGCAATTATTTTTATTTGGTTTGAGCATGGGACTGGGCATCCCGGTTACCGGCCATTTTCTCATGAATGATGAGCGGAGTCCACTCATCGTGAGAATAGCCCACCTAGCATGGAGGATATAGACAACCCTAGTTGATACATGAGCTATTCGAGCATACAAAACAGAATTTCATTTGAAGGTTTAGAGTTTGTCACATGCAAGTTTACTTAGAACAACAGGTAAATACCGCATATAGGTAGGTATGGTGGACTCATATGGAACAACTTTGGGGTTTATGGAAGTGGATGCACAAAAAGTATTCCCGCTTAGTACAAGTGAAGGCTAGAAAGAGACTGGGAAGCAATGAGTGCAAGCATGAGTAGGATATAAATCACCAACTACATGCGCGGACATGTGCCAAGCCAAGTCACTCGAATCATTCAAAGGAGGATACCATCCTATCATACTACATCACAACCATTTTAATAGGATGTTGGCACGTAAGGTAAACCATTATAAACTCCTAGCTAATTAAGCATGGCATGAGTAACTATAATCTCCAATTGTCATTACAAACATGTTTCATTCATAATAGGCTGAATTAGGAATGATGAACTAATCATATTTACAAAAACAAGATAGGTCGACTTCATACCAGCTTTTCCTCATCTCAATCATTTCATCATATATCGTCATTATTGCCTTTCACTTGCACGACCGAACGGTGTCGATAATAATTATAGTGCATGTGCATTAGACTAAGCCGGAATCTGCAAACATTTAATTCAAAGGAGAAGACAAGGTAATATGGGCTCTTTGTTAGATCAACAATAATGCATATGAGAGCCACCCATCACTTCCATCGTGGTCTTTTCCTCTCGACCCCAAGAAAAAGAAAAGAATTTCAAATAAAGGGAAAAACTATTTACACGGGAAAGCTCCCAACAAGCAAAAGAAGAACGAGAAATCTTTTTTGGGTTTTCTTTAATACTACTACTACACGCATGGAAAGTAAACTAGCTAAAAGCTATAACTACTTTTTTTGGTTTTTCTCAAAGTTTTTCAAACACACAAGAAGAAAGCAAGAAAAGAAAATAAACTAGCATGGATAGTACAATGAAAAAGTATGAACACCGACAACTAGAATGAGTGTGTGAACATGAATGTAATGTCGGTGAGAAATGCGTACTCCCCCAAGCTTAGGCTTTTGGCCTAAGTTGGTCTAAGCCCACGGATCAAAGTGGTCCTCTCCGGTGTACTGAGGAGGGTCCTCGGGGTTCCACTGGTTAGCGAGCTCCTGCGAATCCCACTGATAAATAGACTCCTGATACGGGTCAGGTGATGGCTCAGGCTCAGGCTCTGGGGATCGTGTTCGCTCCCAGTATGCATAAATGTCATCGGGCAGGATGATGTATGTGCCTGAATGAATGTTAGACAAAGAAGGTGCAGGCAGGGTAATAATCTGAGAAGTATCTTCACTAAATACCAGGTTATAATGAGTCTCTTCTCCTTATCGTCGCAAATAAAATCATGTGCTACCATACTTTTATAGACTAAGAAAATAATGGGCAACACCTTTTCTTCTTTCTCATAATGTCTAATAGGTATCTCAAAATATTTAGCAAAATGTGAATCAAAGGTACCTCCAAAAATCGGGCCCTTTGTACGGTTTAGACTCACCCGTTTAGCAACCATAGCGCCCAAACTGAAAGTTCTATCACGAAGTAAATCATGGCGCAAAATGCCGAGGTCAGGATCACTGAGGCCCCCAGTGTTCGCGCGACCAATTAAACATCTACTAGAAAATATTGCATAGTAACATAGAACAGAAAAATATATACTAGTGAAAGGATCGAGAAGAGGTGTCTAGAGGGGGGGGTGATTAGACCCTCAACAAATAAAGTTGGCAGTTTTTAAGTTTTTCAAGTTGAGGTGGTAGATTAACACAATTTCAAGCATACTCAATACAATTCAAGCAAGCATGCAAAGAGTATATGAGCAGCGTAAAGTAAAGCATGCAACTTGCAAGAAAGTAAAGGGATGGGATTGGAGTGTGCAAATGCAATTGGAGACACAAAGATTTTTGGCGTGGTCCCGATAGGTGGTGCTATCGTACATCCATGTTGATGGAGACTTCAACCCACGAAGGGTAACGGTTGCGCGAGTCCATGGAGGGCTCCACCCACGAAGGGTCCACGAAGAAGCAACCTTGTCTATCCCACCATGGCCATCGCCCACGAAGGACTTGACTCACTAGGGTAGATCTTCACGAAGTAGGCGATCTCCTTGCCCTTACAAACTCCTTGGTTCAACTCCACAATCTTGACGGAGGCTCCCAAGTGACACCTAACCAATCTAGGAGACACCACTCTCCAAAAGGTAATAGATGGTGTGTTGATGATGAACTCCTTGCTCTTGTGCTTCAAATGATAGTCTCCCCAACACTCAACTCTCTCTATCACATATTTGGCTATGGTGGAAAGATGATTTGAGTGGAAAGCAACTTGGGGAAGGTTAGAGATCAAGATTCTTGTGGTTGGATTGGAATATCTTGGTCTCAACACATGAGTTGGTGGTTCTCTCTCAGAAAATGAATGTTGGAAGTGTAGGCACATTATGATGGCTCTCCTCATGAATGAAGAATGGGTGGAGGGGTATATATAGCTTCCACAGAAAATCTAGCCGTTACACACAGATTCCCAAACTCGGTGGGACCGAATCATAAAACTCGGTCAGACCGATTCAGGTCAAAGTGTGAACGTTAGAGTTTTTAGTGGGACCGACAAGGTCAACTCGGTGGGACCGATGTGCAGGGGTTAGGGTAAAACCTCAACTTGGTTTGACCGATTACTCAAACTCGGTGAGACCGATTTTGGTAATAAGCAAACAGAGGATTGGTCAAGCAAACTCGGTGGGACCGACTGAACAAACTCGATTAGACCGAAAATGTTACAATAGATCGCAAAGAATTTGCAAGCCCATCTCGGTGAGACCAAAGTGACTAGGGTTTGGCAGTGGCTGGATTAGATGAAACTCGGTGGCGCAGGATAAACAAAATCGGTGGGGCCGAGTTTGACATTTAGGGTTAGGACATATGTGGATGTGAGAAAGTGGCTGAGGGTTTTGGAGCATATCACCAAGCACTTTGAGCAAGCAAGCCATTAAGCAACACCTCATCCCCTTTTAATAGTATTGGCTTTCCTATGGACTCAATGTGATCTTGGATCACTAAAATGAAAATGTAGAGTCTTGAGCTTTTGCCAATATTTGTCCTTAGCATCTTGAAGGGGTTCCACATCCTCTTATCCATGTCCATGCCACTCCAATGTTGAACTCATCTGAAATATACTAGGTAGAAATATTAGTCCAACAAGAGATATGTTGACATAAATTACCAAAATCACCTAGGGAGCACTTGTGCTTTCAATATCCCCCTTTTTGGTAATTGATGACAACATACATCAAAGCTTTAGATAGAGATATAAGGAAATAGCAAGTAAAGCTTTGGAAAGACATGCAACATGCATTAGCTCCCCTACATGTATGTAATCATGTGATGATAGATCATAAGAGTATAAGAATGCATAAACATGTTATAGCAAGCAATGAGTTACATGTGTCTTGGCTATATGCATCAAAGCAAATGATATTGATACTGGAAATATACCTTCATGTTTATGAATCTCTCTTGCAAAAAAATGTACCACAACAAGAGATCTTCATGCACATGAGTGTGATGCATATACTTACCTTGTGGTGTTGAGCTAGTTTTGAAGAAGTTGTACCTGGGTAAACAAGGTTAGATAACACAAGAACATCTACTAGACAGAGCAAGAACTAAAGAACACAAGAATACCAAGACTGGGATGACATGTAGAGTGTCAGTACTAGGTACTCTATTTGGTTATTCACATGTCCCCAAGAATAAAGATATGCAATGAATTCCAAAGATTTTCTTCCCTTAGGTGTCTTTCTCCCCCTGAATCTGACATGGGAGCAGGTAGGGTAATTGAAAATCAGAGCAAACAAGAAAATCAGAGAAAAATAGAGTTATAACATGTACTATCATGTCTTTCCCCTCTTGAAGATATGAGACAACTTTCCTCTTAAGGATAGGAGCATTAGGAGAAGCTTTTATGAGTGTATTCTCTCTTATGTGATAGGCTTTGATGTGCTCTCTCTCTCCCTTTGACATCAATTTCCAAGAAGGGATTTCTGGAGAATGAGTCAAGTAGGTTTGGTACTTGAGTTACACAAAGCCACATGTAATATAGGATGCTGGTAGAGGAAAAGTTACAAAGAGTGGAGCTGGGACAAATACACAGGATACAAGTGACACAGATTTTGTCTCAGGACTGAAATCGGTAGCACCAAGTTGTTATTATCGGTGGCACCGAGATGGTTTGGTTTGGCCGAAAAAGAGCAATCCGGTGAGACCGAGTCCAATCCAGAGAGTAAATACTTGTCACCTCAGCTCACTAGGACAAATAAGATCTCACAAGGATATGCAAGGAATTAACTAAAGGATTTGTAATGAATTGGATGCAGGGAAATGCAGAAAATAACAGAGAAAAGAAAAGAAAAAAAATCTAGATGAAGTTTTTTTGAAAGGGGAACTAGCATGCATGAGACAAATGCTAGAGCACAAAGAAACAACAGAGAACTTCATCTAGAAAAGGTTGGCAACAAAGTCACCTATATTGGAGTATATTGACTTAGGAGTCAAGTGAGGACACTTGATCATAGGTCATACTCATCGTTTAAGCTCAAAATGGGGTTGCCAATTTTTGTTTATGTATCTTGATGTATTCACATCTTGTTGAGTTGCCCTGACCCATGTCTTGGGGTAAAGCTTCTCTAAGATGGAATGACATACCTTGGGTGGTGGTGTTGAACTTGGTCATGTAGTTGAACTTGTGTAGGGTGCTCAAGTTGAAGTAGATCATCAAGAAATGGGAGCACCACTTGTAGTTGAAGTTCATCTTACTGTGTGGGTTAGTCTTGCAAGGAAGAGCACTTGTGTATCCAAAGTGACAAACATGAAATTTGATACTAATTTAAATTGAATACCAATTGAAAGTTGATATAAGGAATTTGTCAAAGGATATATTGAATGGATTCGTGCTTCCTTGTCTTCAACCACCATTTTGTAGAGACTTGGAGATGTGGAGATTGCGTAGAATGTGATTGAGTTACAATCTCATAGAGTTGGGCTTATCCAAGTACCTACAAGGGTTAGATAGCATGCAAGAGTACAAGAATATCCAAGACATATGATCACCATCATAAGAGAATGGTCAAGGATTAGTTATAGTAAGGCTCATGCCTTGCATGCATCCACATGGAGTTTCTACTCCAAATTTGAAGCATCAATGATATTGAATTCACCTCTCAACCTGCAAAATTCTTTCTCATTAAGTGGTTTTGTGAATATATCTGCCAATTGCTTATCGGTAAGAACATACTTAAGTTTGATATCTCCCTTAGCAACATGATCTCGAATGAAATGATGACGAACTTCAATATGCTTAGTTCGAGAATGTTGCATGGGATTATCAGCAATCTTAATAGCACTCTCATTATCGCAAAGCAATGTAACATGTTTCACATATATCCCATAATCTTTAAGGGTTTGGGTCATCCAAAGTAATTGAGCACAACATGAACCAACAGCAATGTATTCCGCTTCGGCGGTGGATAAGGATACCGAGTTTTTTTTTCTTGGAGGACCAAGACACAATAGATCTACCAAGAAATTGACAAGTACCTGAAGTGGACTTTCTATCAAGCTTGTCACTGGCATAGTCTGAATCGGAGTAGCCAACAAGATTGAAATAAGACCTCTTAGGATACCAAATGCCAAAATTTTGTGTATGAATTAAGTATCTCATTATCCTTTTCACAGCCTTAAGATGACATTCTTTGGGGGCCGCTTGATATCGTGCACACATGCACACACTTAGCATGATATCGGTACAGGAGGCACATAGGTATAACCATGAACCAATCATAGAGTGGTAAACCTTTTGGTCAACCAGTTAGCCATCCTTTGTCAAGTCAAGATGTCCACTAGTAGGCATGGGGGTATTCATACCTTTGCATTCTTGCATGTTGAACTTATTGAATAAGTCCTTGGTATACTTCGTTTGAGAGATAAAGGTTCCCTTCTTAGTTTGCTTGATTTGCAAACCAAGAAAGAACTTGAGTTCAATCATCATAGACATCTCAAACTTCTCCGACATAAGCCTCCCAAACTTCTCACTAAAATGAGGGTTAGTTGGTCCAAATATGATATCATCAACATAAATTTGACACACAAATAATTCTCCATTAACCCTTTTAGTAAAGAGTGTAGAATAAATTTTACCAATTTCAAACCCTTTATCAAGAAGAAACTTAGTCAAGCATTTATACCAAGCTCTAGGAGCTTGCTTAAGACCATAAAGAGCTTTGTGAAATTTGTAAACATGGTCGGGTTTCTTAGGATTAACAAAGCCAGGAGGTTGTTTAACATAAACTTCCTCAACTTCACCATTAAGAAAAGCACTTTTGATGTCCATTTCATATAAGGTAATGTCATGATGACTGGCATAAGCAAGTAAGATGCGAATGGACTCAAGTCTAGCAACGGGGGCATAAGTCTCACCATAGTCCATACCTTCGACTTGAGTGTAGCCTTGAGCAATGAGACGAGCCTTGTTGCGTACAAATTTTCCATCTTCATCTTGCTTGCTCCGAAACACCCATTTGGTTCAAATGACATTGTGCTTCTCATCGGGCTTCTCAACCAATGTCCACACTTGGTTCCTCTCAAAGTTGTGTAGCTCTTCGTGCATGGCATTTATCCAATCCGGATCTTCTAGTGCTTCTTCAACCTTCATAGATTCAATGCTAGAAATGATTGATTAATGTTCACAAAAGTCAGCTAAATGAGATTTTGAGCGAGTAATTCTCCCGGTTTGAATGGCATCAAAGATTTGTTCGACGGGATGATCTCTTGAAACTCTTGCTCAAACTCGTGATAGCTTTTGTTTGGGCCGGGGTGGAACATCCTCTTAATTTTCTTGTTCTTCCTCTTGTCTTTCTACATTGTTGTTGGTGTTGTTGTTCTCCCGTGGAGGTGGAGAAGGAGGTCGTCGAGGTTCATCTTGTTGTACATCCTCGCTCTCATCGTCTTGATGTGTCCCACTTGTGGATGCCTCCAAGTCAACTCGTGGTTCACCTTGGCGTGAGGTTAAGGCTTCCACTTGGACGGACGAGGTACACTCCTTCACCTCCATTGGATGAATCTTGCCGATAGACAAGTCTTGGATTGCTTCCAAAGGATCTTTGTCATCTACATCAATTGGCAATTTCTCTACTTGCGACCCGTTAGATTCATCAAACTTCACATCTACCGTCTCTTCAACCTTTCGGGTGAAATTGTTGTAGACACGGTAAGTGTGAGAGTTTGAGCCATAACCGAGTAGGAAACCTTCATGAGACTTAGGAGCAAATTTTGAATGACAATGCTTATCAAGAATGTAACACTTTGAGCCGAATACTCGAAATTATACAACTTGGGGTTTGTTACCGGTGAGAAGCTCATATGCTTTCTTGCTGAGTAGCTTGTGAAGATATAGATAATTCGTTGCATGACAAGCTGTCTCAACTGCTTCCGCCCAAAAGTGTTTTGGCATCTTGTACTTATCAAGCATCGTTCTCGCTATTTCGATGAGCGTACGGTTCTTCCTCTCAACAACTCCATTTTGTTGAGGTGTCTACATAGCCGAGAACTCATGTGAGATCCCTTCTTTGTCAAGAAAGGTGTCCACATTGGCATTCTTGAACTCCGTTCTGTTGTCGCTGTGAACCTTCTTTATCTTTAGTTCAAATTGATTTTGGGCCTTCCTAGCGAAGTTTCTGAAGATCTTTTGGACCTGCGATTTATCATCAAGAAAGAACACCCACGTAAATCTTGAAAAATCATCTACAATGACTATTCCAAATGAGTTACCACCGACACTCTTGTAGGCGTTGGGACCGAAAAGATCCATGTGAAGTAGCTCGAGCGGTCTTCTCGTGGCCATGATGTTCTTCATGGGGTGGCTTCCTCCAACCAGTTTTCTTGCTTGGCAAGCGCTGCAAAGTCTATCCTTATCAAATATGACATCTACCAAGGATATGATCACCTTTAATAAGCTTGTCAAGGTTTCGCATGCCCACATGACCTAACCGTCTATGCCACAACCAGCCTTTGGAAGATTTAGCAATTAAGCAAGTTCTAGGTTGAGCCTTTTTAGTGACATCAACAATGTATATATCACCTCTACGTATGTCGGTAAAGACCATTTTATGATTATCTCTTCGAAACACTTGGCAATCTATTTCAGTAAATAGGACATTGAATCCAAAGTCAGCTAGTCTAGATACAGAAAGTAGATTATAGCCAAGAGATTCAACAAGCATAACATTTTGTATGGAGCTGTCATGTGAGATAGCCACCTTACCGAGGCCAACCACCTTACCCTTTGAGTTATCACCGAAAGTGACATACTTTCGAGGGCCGTCGTTTTCAGCAAGCTCATGAAACATATCTTTATCTCCAGTCATGTGATCGGTACATCCACTATAAAGGACCCATTCCTTTCCTCCAGCCATATAGTCGTGAAGGTTAGCCATTAAGACCAAAGTGTCTCATAGACTCTTCAAGATCAAGGTCATTATCATCATCCTCATCATAGTATCCATGTTCAACATCATCTTGCAAATGATCATTTCCTATAGAGAATGATTCGTTAGATATATGATTTTGAAAATGTTCATATCTATGAATTCTAATAGCTTCGGAAATAATATTGCTAATGATTCCAACATCTCCTTTGGCATGCATAAGATTGGTAACCTCAAATAAACAATCTCCAAACTTAGGAACATTGGGATTCATCTTATTCAAAGCAATAGACTTATGAAGGATCTCATCTAAGTTTTTCAAGGAATAGTCTGTAAATCGTTCCTCAAGGAATCACCATATAGTATAAGCACAATCAAGAGTTGGCAAGAGACCAATCAAATTTCTAGGCAAGCCTCTAGTGATAAGATTGATAGTTCTAAGATTGCGAATCATGTCAAGAGACTCGTCATAGGTAGGATGCAAGGGATCAACAAGAGGTTCACAAGGAGTAGTAATGTACTTGTTCGAGTGATATTCATGAAAAATTCCAAGCATCTCATTTTTCCACTCACTAGAGAACTCTCCATCAAGTATAGGCACTCTACGTCTAAGACTCCCCAACATAGACTCATCCATGTTCCTCTAATCGTGATTAAACCAAAGCAATGGAGACCAATGCTCTGATACACATTGAAAGGATCAATAAGAGGTGTCTAGAGGGGGGTGATTAGACCCTCAACAAACAAAGTTGGCATTTTTTAAGTTTTTCAAGTTGAGGTGGTAGATTAACACAACTTCAAGCATACACAATACAATTCAAGCAAGCATGCAAAGAGTATATGACCAGCGGAAAGTAAAGCATGCAACTTGCAAGAAAGTAAAGGGATGGGATTGGAGTCTACAAACGCAATTGGAGACACAGAAACTTTTGGCGTGGTTTCGATAGATTGTGCTATCGTACATCCACATTGATGGATACTTCAACCCACGAAGAGTAACGGTTGTGTGAGTCCATGGAGGGCTCCACCCATGAAGGGTCCACGAAGAAGCAACCTTGTCTATCCCACCATGGCCATCGCCCATAAAGGACTTGCCTCACTAGGGTAGATCTTCACGAAGTAGGTGATCTCCTTGCCCTTACAAACTCCTTAGTTAAACTCCACAATCTTGACGGAGGCTCCCAAGTGATACCTAACCAATCTAGGAGACACCACTCTCCAAAAGGTAATAGATGGTGTGTTGATGATGAACTCCTTGCTCTTGTGCTTCAAATGATAGTCTCCCCAACGCTCAACTCTCTCTCACAGATTTGGCTATGGTGGAAAGATGATTTGAGTGGAAAGCAACTTGGGGAAGGCTAGAGATCAAGATTCTTGTGGTTGGATTGGAATATCTTGGTCTCAACACATGAGTAGGTGGTTCTCTCTCAGAAAATGAATGCTGGAAGTGTAGGCACATTCTGATGGCTCTCCTCATGAATGACGAATGGATGGAGGGGTATATATAGCTTCCACACAAAATCTAGCCATTACACACAGATTCCCAAACTCGGTGGGACCGAATCATAAAACTCGGTCAGACTAATTAGAGTTTTCGATGGGACCGACAAGGTCAACTCGGTGGGATCGATGTGGAGGGGTTAGGGTAAAACCTCAACTCGGTTTGACCGATTACTCAAACTCGGTGAGACCGATTTTGGTAATAAGAAAACAGAGGATTGGTCAAGCAATCTCGATGGGACCGTCTGAACAAACTCAGTTAGACCGAAAATGTTACAATAGATCATATAGAATTTGCAAGCCCATCATGGGAGTGGCTGGATTAGATGAAACTTGGTGGCGCCGGTAGGACAAAATAGGTGGGGCCGAGTTTGACATTTAGGTTTAGGACATATGTGGATGTGATAAAGTGGCTGAGGGTTTTGGAGCACATCACCAAGCACTTTGAGCAAGCAAGCCGTTAAGCAACACCTCATCCCCTTTTAATAGTATTGGCTTTCCTATGGACTCAATGTGATATTGGATCACCAAAATGAAAATGTAGAGTTGATGCGGAGCATCCCTCGCTCATCCCCATGGACGCATCTACATCTCCCTCAACACCACTTGGACCCATGACACGAGCTCAAGCTAAGGCTATTGAAGATAAGGTGAACTCGCTCCTCTCCGAACTCCCTCCTCCTAATCACGAGACATGGCTACTACCTCATTCGGAAACTCTATGTGTAATCAGGTACTTGGAGACGAGTTAAGGAACAACCACTTCCAAGAGCCAAGACGGCGAGGAACCCAAGCGTGATGGAGAAGAAGAAGAGCTGCTGTGGAAGCTACAGGCGTCGGACGACTGACCAGGTCCAGACGTCCGGCGAGTGCCAGGACACGGACGACCGAGCTTTCCGGACGTCTGGTACTTCGCCACCCGAACCGAATCTACGGACATCCGAGGCGGACCGAACGACCGGACGACAAGCTACCGAGCCGTATCTACGGACGACGGACAACCTCCGGACGTCCGGACCGTCACGAAGCTCCGGACGACCGACCCTCCCCGGACGTCCGACGCGCCCATGACAGAGCTGAATCTATGGACGTCCGAGCCAGACCGGACGACCGGACCGTCCCGAGCCTCCGGACGTCCGACGCCTTCCAGACGTCCGACCCCTGAGTGACCGCGCCCGCGGGCTGGAGCCCTTGTACCCGTTCACTTTGACCTCCTTTTGCACTACGACTATAAATAGGTCTCTCCCACCTCCTAGTTAGATTTAGCATTGGTTTTAGCTCATATTTGTGTGAAAGCCTTGCTCATCAACTTGGTTACTTCTCCTCGGAGCTCACGACCTCTTCGGAGAAGATCCCCCAAGCGGATTCAAGACCCCTTTCTAGGGAAGACCCCCAAGACCTCCTCACGGAGAAGATCGGTTCCTTTGTATCCTTACCTTTGTTGACTTTGGACCTCGTGTATCTCTTTGTGTTCGGTGATCTAGCACTCGTGTGATTGATTCTATGTCGGTTTCATGATTTCTCTCATTCTCCCCGTGTTTTCCCCCCGAGTTCTTCTGCGTGTTCTTCGTGATTCCCCATAGGATCCACTCCAAACGTGAAAGATCGTCCACATAGGGTTTCGCCCTACATCGTCTTGGTATCATGAGCCAGGTTGATCACGTTTTTGTAGCCCCTACCCCGTGTTTTCTAGCTTGATTTTGTCGTTTTCGTCCTAAAATCCGAAAATCCCCACCAAAAAATAGCCCCAATTTTTTTTGTGATTTGTTCGTGAGTTGAGATTTTGTTGGATTTGGTCCATGGATTTGTGTTGCTGCGTGTGGATCTAGCTTTCCCCACCCTCCCCACCCTTTTCCATCCACCAAATCACTCGATTTCGACCTCACCATCTCCTTCTTCTCCGAAATCTCGTAGTTCATCCCGTGCCCGATTTTCGCCCAGGCACCGGACGACCGGAAAAGCCGGACGTCCAACGACGACCGAACGACCACAAAAGACGGACGTCCGTGAAACCCTAACGAAATTGAAGTTTGACAGTTCGGCCACCACCACAACCCCACATTCCACCACATCTTCCAAACCCACATACACCACCATCTTCCCCGATACCTCCTGTGACGATTTTGACACATTTTGGTCCTTGATATTTTGAGTTGTGGCTCCCGTATCCTTTTGTGTTTCGGCTATCTAGGTACGGTTCGACTTCATCACCAACACGGCTCATCTTCGCAAGGGTCTCATCATCGCCAAGGACGGTAACATCGATGACATCTTTGTCATACCTTGCAATTGCATTGATACCCGCATTGCCCCATTTTTGCGTAGCTTACCCATCGAGACTAGCCATTGAGTATTGCCGGCAACGTGACTTGTGCACATTAGTGATCATACACCATAGCATACATACCATACCATAGTGGTGCATATCTTGGGATCCACTTGTGTGTCACAAAGTTGTCATAGCATACACAATTGCTATCTTGGTTCGTGAAGTTTTGCATGAGAAAAGAGCTCAAAAGTGAAAGAGCCACCCAAGCTTTTAAGCAAAGAGGAGAGATAAGCAAAAAGCTTATAAGCAAGAACCATAGCATCATAATATATTAAGATTGTCATATCCGATCATCTTGGATCATTGCACCGAAACATCATACATATAGCATACTTGGGATAGAGGTCGTTGCATTTTTGCCTAGTAGGTTGTGCACAAGTTTTCGTATCGGCCTATTGTGCAATCGTGCTAGCGTCTCTCTAGTATTGTGCAACAAGAGCATTTTCGTGGTTTCCACATTTTGGCTCACTTTTGGTTTGCACAATCCCATCTATCTATTTGCGTGTGTGTTTCCGTGTACAACAAATTGCTTGGTCTACTTGTTGCATTTGCAAATTCGTGAATCTTTTCCAACATTATTGAAGCTCATTTACAATTGCATCAAATTTTGTGCCGCCATACTAACCAAGCTCCACCATAAGCTTTTACGTGTGTAGGTGTGAGAACCGCCAAGAATTGGTACCAACAGTGCTATTTCATTGTCCGCATTTGAGTGAACTTGATTCATCTTCAACTTCGGTCAAGGTACATTTGGTACATGTTCTTTTCCTTCTACCACTTACATTTTGCTTGGAATGATGGATAGGCCAAGTTCTTCTACCAATCCACCTCTCATCGAGAACGGCGACGACATGTTGTCATTTGTCACAAAGAGCCACCTCTTTGGTGCTCAAAGGTCGTTACACCAAGAGCAACAAGCTATGAGCGACTGCATCGACAACCTCGCCACCGACTTGCGACTCTCTGAGCAATGTACAAGGGACTACTTCGACAACAAATTCGACGCTCACAAGCAAGACAATGATGCAAGAATGGACGAGATCCGCGCCTTGATGAGGAACCAGCATCCTTCCACTTCTTCATCCTCAAGACGGAGCCGCTCGAGTCGACACTCCGACGACACCTTCTCCGACTCAAGGACACCTTCATCGAACACTCTTCGACGAGCAGCGCGTCAAGACCGGCATGCATCTCGGAACCCACTACATGACAAGCATTCACAAGAGCAAGTCGATGAGCAAGTCCCTCGTCCTCAATCAAACCAAGTCGCTTTTGCTCAAGCTCAAGAATGACAACAACTACGGTGCTAAGAGGAAGAACGAGCGCGTCTACACCAAGAGGAACAAGATGCCGAGGCTCAATGTCTTCAGCAACAACAACGAGAAGCGCAAGCTCTTGAGGCGCAACGTGCCCTTTAAGAATCAAGTCGAGCCATCGCCAACCGCAATCGCGAATGGCGCAATCAAGAGGAAGCTCTTCGAGAAGAAATCCAAGAGTGGAACTACCAACCGCGTGTGAAACGTCAAGCTCCACAAGCTCCTCCACAAGCACGTCAAGCTCCACAAGCTCCTCCACAAGCACGTCAAGCTCCACAAGCTCCTCCAGAAGCTCGTCAAGTTCCACCTCAACCTCAAGGTCAATAAGAACAAGTTGATCATGGACTTCCTCCACGCCAAGATCAACATGAGGATGATTATCCTCCACGTCAAGGGCGTCATCATCACCATCGCCAACAACACAACGAAGAGCAACCCTATGGCAAGCTCAAGTTCACAATTCCCAAGTTCAATGGAAGCAATGATCCGGAAGAGTACCTCTCATGGGCATTGAAGGTCGACAAAATCTTTCGTTTGCACAACTATGAGGAAGAGAAGAAGATCACTATGGCATCACTTGAGTTCCAAGACTATGTGCTCATATGGTGGGAACAAGTCCTTGAGTGCCGTGAAGCAAGAGGTGAACCACCTATCACCACTTGGGCTCAAATGAAGGAAGTCATGCGAGCACGTTTTGTGCCAACCTACTACAACCGCGATCTCTTCAAGAAGCTACAACTCCTCAAGCAAGGAACAAAGAGTGTTGAAGAATACTACAAGGAAATGGAGATAGCCATGATCCGAGCCAATGTCACGGAAGATGATGAGCAAACAATGACACGTTTCTTGAATGGACTCAATCATCCCATCAAGAAGATTGCCGACTTCCAACCCTACTCCAACCTCATTGAGCTTGTGCATCAAGCTACCAAGGCCGAACGTCAAGTGCAAGATGACTTCAAGTACGCCAAGTACTCATCCAAGACCTACAGCTTCTCCAACATCCAAGCTTCAACGACTCCTCCAACATCTACATCGACCAAGCCTTCTCTAAGCAACGACGACAAGTCAAGTTACAAGAAACCTTCGTCAAGTTAAAGTCGTCTTCCTCCTACTACAAGCAACTTCAAGCCACGTGCTTCATCATCTACTCCAACCGATGAGACCGTCAAAACAAGATCCTTCAAGTGTTTCACTTGCGGCGGCTGAGGCCACAAGTCCTATCAATGCATGAACAAGCGCACCATGATCCTCAATGATGACGGCACATATGACTCCATGAGTGATGAGGAGATGGAAGCTCTTGAGCAAGTGGCCATGCACCGACGCGTGAATGAGGATGAAGATGATCAAGTCTTTTGTGATGAGGATTTGAGCCCCGCTCTCGTTGTCTCCAAAGTCTTGACACTTCAACATCAACAAGAAGAAGACCAATGATGCCACATCTTCTACACTAAGGCCGGCATCAATGGAAGGTCCCTCAAGGTCATCATCGATGGAGGTAGTTGCCACAACTTGGAAAGTGAAGAACTATGCTCCAAGCTTCAATTGGTCAAGAGGAAGCACCCGCATCCCTACAAGGTTCAATGGCTAAGTGACTCTGACATTATATGAGGCAATCACACGGTCCAAGTCTCCTTCAAAATTGGTGCTTATGAGGACACTTTGGAGTGTGATGTGGTCCCAGTGACCGTTTGCCACCTCCTTCTTGGTCGACCATGGCAATTCGACCGCGGTGTCATCCACAATGGGCGCACAAATCAATATAGCTTCAAGATGAAAGGGAAGGAATATGTGCTACGACCTATGTCTCCTAGTCAAGTGATAGCCGACAAGCAAGCCACCCATCATGGAGAGAAGAGTTAGAAAGTTACCCACCCAAAAGTGAGCGAGAGCCACAAGCCAAACTTGAGCGACTCTTTGCCTAGAGAGAAAAACCTCATCCTATTTGCCACCAAAAGTGAGATGAGAGAAGTGTGTGAGAACCCATCAAGTGTGATGCACTTTGTCCTTGTGTGCAAGGATGGAGAGCCAACAACTAACACCTCTCACGAGCTACCTTGAGTATTTCAATCTCTTTTGCTGGAATTCCAAGATGTTTTCCCTGATGAGCTACCTCCGGGTCCACCTCCTCTTCGAGGCATTGAGCATCAAATCGACTTCATCCCCGGAGCGCCTCTCCCAAACAAAGCTCCATACCGAGTCAATCCCGAAGAAACCAAGGAGATTCAACGGCAAGTACAACAACTCATCAACAACGGTCATGTACGTGAAAGCCTAAGCCCTTGTGCCGTTCCCGTTATACTTGTGCCTAAGCCCGATGGAAGTTTCCGCTTGTGTTCCGATTGTAGACCTATAAACGCTATTACCGTTCGATATAGGCATCCCATTCCTCGCTTAGATGATATGCTTGATGAACTTAGTGGAGCCAACTTTTTCTCAAAAACTGATCTTAAAAGTGGCTATTATCAAATCCGCATACAAGATGGTGATGAATGGAAAACCGCTTTCAAAACCAAATTTGGCTTATATGAGTGGTTAGTCATGCCTATGGGCTTGTCGGAAGCACCCGGTACTTTCGTGCGTCTTAGGAATCATGTGCTTCGACCTTATATTGGAGTCTTTGTTGTGGTTTACTTTGATGATATTTTTGTGTTTAGCAAAACCATGAAAGAGCATATTAATCATGTTAAATCTGTTTTGCAAACCCTTCGCAAGGAACGCCTTTATGCAAACTTGAAAAAATTCACGTTTGGTGTTGACAAAGTGGTTTTCTTGGGTTTTGTTGTCTCTTCCAAGGGTGTCTATGTTGATGAATCCAAAATTAAGGCAATTAAAAATTGGCCCCAACCCACCAATTTGCAACAAGTGCGTAGTTTTCTTGGTCTTGCAAGATTTTATCGCTGCTTTGTGAAAAACTTTAGCACAATTGCCGCTCCTTTGCATGCCTTGAGTAAGAAGAATGCTCCTTTTGTTTGAGGATCTTTGCAATCCACCGCTTTTGATGAGCTCATGTCTTTGCTTACTCATGCTCTGATTCTTGCTTTGCCCAACTTTGAGAAAACTTTTGAGGTTCATTGTGATGCAAGTGGTACTGGAATTGGTGGAGTTTTGATGCAAGAAAAGCGAGCCATTGCTTATTTTAGTGAAAAACTCTCCGGTGCTCAACTTAACTATCCCATCTATGACAAAGAATTGTATGCTTTAGTGTGTGTGCTACATGTTTGGGAACATTACCTTAGACCTCATGAGTTTGTCATACATACCAATCATGAAACGCTTAAGTACTTAAAAGGTCAAACTAAATTGAAGAAGCGTCATGCCAACTGGAGTGAATTTATTGAATCTTTTCCTTATGTGATCAAGTACATTAAGGGTAAGGAAAATGTAGTTGCGGATGCACTTTCACGCATATGCACACTTGTCACTCAACTTGAGTTAAATGTTATTGGTTTTGACCATATAAAAGACTTGTGAACGATACTAAGTGTTTGACACACACATCTTGGGAACGATACTACATAAAGGATGATTATCTGATGAGAGCTAAGTGTTTGACACACACATCTTGGGAACGATACTACATAAAGGATGATTATCTGATGAGAGCTAACAAACTTTGCATTCCCGAGTCTTCTCTTCGTTTGCTCCTTTTGCAAGTGGCTCATGGAGGCGGACTCATGGGACACTTTGGACGCGACAAGACTTTCGCCACGCTCTCCAAGAACTACTTTTGGCCCAAGATGTTCTGTGACGTCTCACGCTTCACCAACCGTTGCTCTACATGTCGCAAAGCTAAGTCTAAAGCTCAATCCCATGGTCTTTACATGCCCCTTCCTATTCCTTATCAACCTTGGGAAGACATTAGCATGGATTTTATACTTGGGTTGCCTAGAACTCAAAATGGAAAGGATTCCGTGTTTGTTGTCGTGGATAGATTTTCTAAGATGGCACATTTCATTCCTTGCAACAAGATAGACGATGCTTCACATATTTCCAATCTCTTTTGTAGGGAAATCTTGAGACTACATGGAGTGCCAAAGACGATTGTCTCGGACCGCGACGTCAAGTTCTTGAGTTACTTTTGGAAGACCCTATGTGCCAAGCTCGGAATCAAGCTATTGTTTTCTTCGGCATACCATCCTCAAACCGACGGCCAAACAGAGGTGACGAACCGTACACTCTCCACTCTACTTCGCGTGTTGATCAAGAAGAACATCAAGGAGTGGGAGGCGTGTCTACCCATCGCCGAGTACGCCTACAACCGTGCAAGACATTCGACGACCGGCAAGTCACCCTTCGAGGTCGTCTACGGCTTCAACCCGTTGTCCCCATTGGACATTCTACCTCTTCCTCTACAAGAGCGAACAAACCTCGACGCAAGTGCTCGTGCAAGCTACATCAAGAATATGCATGAAGATACAAGGCACACCATCGAGCGCCAAGTACAACGACTAGCAACCAAGCTCAACGTCAACAAGCAACCCATGGTCTTCAACATTGGTGATCTAGTGTGGCTACATCTTCGCAAGGACCGCTTCCCCAACGAACGCAAGTCCAAGCTTCTCCCTCGAGCCGATGGACCTTTCAAGGTGCTAGCAAGCTACAACGACAATGCCTACAAGATCAACCTACCACGAGGCAAGTACAATGTGAGCAACATCTTCAATGTCAAGGACCTCGCGCCATACCATGGAGATGCAGCTTTTGATCCGAGGTCGGATCTCTCCCAAGGGGGGGGGGAGATGATGCGGAGCATCGCTCACTCATCCCCATGGACGCATCTACATCTCCCTCAACACCACTTGGACCCATGACACGAGCTCGAGCTAAGGATATTGAAGATAGGGTGAACTCTCTCCTCTCCGAACTCCATCCTCCTAATCACGAGACATGGCTACTACCTCATTCGGAAACTCTATGTGTAATCAGGTACTTGGAGACGAGCCAAGGAACAACCACTTCCAAGAGCCAAGACGGCAAGGACCCCAAGCGTGATGGAGAAGAAGAAGAGCTGTTGTGGAAGCTACAGGCGTCGGACGACCGACCAGGTCTGGACGTTCGACGAGTGCCAGGACACGGACGACCGAGCTTTCTGGACGTCCGGTACTTCGCCACCCGAACTAAATCTACGGACGTCCAAGGCGGACCGGACGACCGGACGACAAGCTACCGAGCCGTATGTACGGACGACCGACGACCTCTGGACATCCGGACCGTCACGAAGCTCCGGACGACCGACCCTCCCCGGACGTCCGACGCGCCCACGACAGAGCTGAATCTACGGACGTCCGAGCCAGACCGGACGACCGGACCGTCCCGAGCCTCCGGACGTCCGACGCCTTCCGGACGTCCGGCCCCTGAGTGACCGCGCCCGCGGGCTGGAGCCCTTGTACCCATTCACTTTGACCTCCTTTTGCACTACGACTATAAATAGGTCTCTCCCACCTACTAGTTAGATTTAGCATTGGTTTTAGCTCATATTTGTGTGAAAGCCTTGCTCATCCACTTGGTTACTTGTCCTCGGAGCTCACGACCTCTTCGGAGAAGATCCCCCAAGCGGATTCAAGACCCCTTTCTAGGGAATACCCCCAAGACCTCCTCATGGAGAAGATCGGTTCCTATGTATCCTTACCTTTGTTGACTTTGGACCTCGTGTATCTCTTTGTGTTCGGTGATCTAGCACTCGTGTGATTGATTCTATGTCGGTTTCATGATTTCTCTCGTTCTCCCCATGTTTCTCCCCTGAGTTCTTCTACGTGTTCTTTGTGATTCCCCGTAGGATCCACTCCAAACGTGAAAGATCGTCCACATAGGGTTTCGCCCTACATCAAGAGTCTTGAGCTTTTGCCAATATTTGTCCTTAGCATCTTGAAGGGGTTCCACATCCTCTTATCCATGTCCATGCCACTCCAATGTTGAACTCATCTGAAATATACTAGGTAGAAATATTAGTCCAACAAGATATATATTGACATAAATTACCAAAATCACCGAGGGAGCACTTGTGCTTTCAACTAGTAGTTCTTTGGAGAACTTTTATTTTCGGGGTATTTTTTATTGCAAGGATAATTCAGAAAACAGACAAAAAAACTATTTTTGCTTTATTTAAACTAAATAACAGAAAGTAACAGGAGGGTAAAGAAAGTTGTGCTTTCTAACTTCAGCCTTCTCATGCTCATTAAAAGGAATCCACTAACAAGGTTGATCAAGTCTTGTTAACAAGGTTCTTTCGAATAACATGAACCCAGAGAATTTCCGAATAACACTAGGTTACCTCAATGGGGATATGCATGTCCCCAAGAATAAGAATAACATATTTATTTTTGATAGTTGGAAGAGGGAATTCAAAACCTCCAACAGTAATAGTTGAAAATTTTCCAATAGAGTTGATACTATGAACTTGAGGTTGTTTCTTCAGAAAGTGTACTGTATGCTCATTACCATTAACATGAAAAGCGACATTGCCTTTGTTGAAATCAATAACAGCCCCTGCAGTATTCAGAAAAGTTCTACCAAGTATGATCGACATACTGTCGTCCTCGGGAATATCAAGAATAACAAAGTCCGTTAAAATAGTAACGTTTGCAACCACAACAGGCACATCCTCACAAATACCGATGGGTATAGCAGTTGGTTTATCAGCCATTTGCAAAGAGATTTCAGTAGGTGTAAACTTATTCAAATCAAGTCTACGATATAAAGAGAAATGCATACCACTAACACCGGCTCCAAGATCACATAAAGTAGTTTTAATATAGTTTCTTTTAATGGAGCATGGTATAGTTGGTACTCTTGGATCTCCTAGTTTCTTTGGTATTCCACCCTTAAAAGTATAATTAGCAAGCATGGTAAACACCGGTACTCAATTTTCTTTTGGTGATGAAGAAGGAGGTGGTGGTGATGAAGTGGTAGGGATCTTGTCCTCGGGTTTGCATGGTAGCGGCTCACCATCATAAGAGGAGGAGCGAGTCTTGCGGGTCCTGCAACTGGTCAGGGTGTGCATTCGGTTTTTTCGGTTTGATTCGGTTTGGTTTATATGGTTTTTATACTTCGGTTTATACGGTTTTATACATGTATACAGTTCGGTTTCGGTAATAACCATTTGATTTCGGTTTGGTTTCGGTAATAACCAAAATAACCAAAGTTGACGCAAATTTTTGAACGACAAATAATTTTTTGGTCACATGATTCAGTCTATGATTTTTTGGTCATATAGGATAGATTTTTTTCTTGTGTGTATTGTGTACGTAGATTTGATCGTTAGATGATGGACACGATTTAGTAATAAGCATTAGATGGCAACAAATATGAGAGATTAGGAAGGTTTTGGAGGTCCAGGTGATTTTTTTCCTAGGCATTACTAGTAACTGATTACAAGAAGGAAAGTGGAAGCAGCAAAAAGAGGAAAGAGAGAAATCCTGCACATCTTCAATGGCCATGAGGCAACGACCCACCTCGTGGGCCCCTCTCTAGGCCAATCCTCCCAAGTCCTGACAAAATTGATCGACATTTGTTTTAAGAGGTGACAAAATAGATCGGCTGCCTGAGGAGACGGAATGAAGCACTCCGCGCGTGGCTCACTCAACAAAAGTGGCCTTATGGGCTCGATAGTTTGAGGCCCAAACAAGCACCGCATGCGCTAGGAGGCGATTTGGTCGTTTGGAGCTGCTGAGATTAGTACCACCTCGCCAGTCGAGCAGCAGTGCGGTGGGCTGAGAGATATAAGAGAAGGGGTCCCTGAAGGGTTGGACTCATATCATTGGGTATTAAATTGAACTTCGGTTATTTCGGTTTAACCGAATGGTTTTCGGTTTCTAACCGAAAAAACCAAATGCTAAATGGTTTCTAGAATTGGAAACTGAAACTGAAACTGGAAACTGAAAAAATCGAAATATCGGTTCGGTTTGGTTTTTCTGGTTCGGTTTGTGGTTTCCGGTTCGGTTTTGCACACCCTGAGCAACTGGCAGCCAAACTCATACCTTTAAACCTTGCCTCATATTCAAAGGCTTGGTTTTGGAGGTCGTGGACCTGGCTCTGAAGGAAGTGATTTGCTCGTTGAAGGAGAAGACGATGTCCTTCATGGACTTTCCATCCACCTTGAGATCATGGGTGTAGTCCGCGATCATGAGGTGATTGGCATTGAGTCCATGTTCCACCATCCCCTTGCACCCGAAGACTTCCTGCTCCATAAATTCAAGCCTAGCCTCCACGGATCTAGTCCCCTTGGGGCCTTGCACATCACGGATGTGGAGCACCCCCTCACGCATCTAGATAGCTTGAGCATGCTGCATCACCTCCCGCAAATATGGGTTGATGACATTGTCACGCCCAATATGCGACCCTATCCAAAAGGAACTCGAAGGTCCCACCAAGGATAGACCCACATATTGAAACGCTTTTGCAAGGTGGATATCATTACATCAACATTACATAATAGATGGGGATACATACAAGAGGCATACAATGCCACACGAGTACAACATCACAATACATCAGAGCACCATCCGACTACGGATGAAACACAAACAGAAACTCAAACGACATCCACCCTGCTAGCCCAGGCTGCCGACCTGGAACCTATCCCCTGATCGAAGAAGCAGAAGAAGAACTCAACGCAAGCAAGCATCGCTCTCGCGTCATGATCATCGCACAACCTGTACCTGCAACTGTTGTTGTAGTAATCTGTGAGCCACGATGACTCAGCAATCCCATTACCATGGGTATCAAGACTAGCAAAGCTTAATAGGAAAGGAAGGGGTAAAGTGGTGAGGTTGCAGCAGCGACTAAGCACATATGGTGGCTAACATACGCAAATAAGAGCGAGAAGAGATCAAGCGGAACGGTCGTGAAGCTAGCAATGATCAAGAAGTGATCCTGAACTCCTACTTACTTCAACCATAACCCAGAAACCGTGTTCACTTCCCGGACTCCACCAAAAAGAGACCATCACGACTACACACGCGGTTGATGCGTTTTAATTCGGATCTGGTGTCAAGTTATCTACAATCGGACATGAACAAATTCCCATCTGCCTATAACCACAGGCACAACTTTCGAAATATTATACCCTGCAGGGGTGTCCCAACTTAGCCCATGATAATCTCTCGCGATCAACGAAGGATATACCTTCTCCCAGGAAGACCCGATCAGACTCGGAATCCCGGTTTACAAAACATTTCGACAATGGTAAAACAAGACCAGCAAAGCCGCCCGATGCGCTGACAATCCCGATAGGAGCTGCACATATCTCGTTCTCAGGGCAACACTGGATGAGTCTAGCTACGAGTAAAACCAACCCTCAAGTTGCCCCGAGGTGGCCCCGCAGGCATCTCAGTTCGGACCAACACTTAGACAAGCACTGGCCCGGGGGAGCTAAAATAAAGATGACCCTCGGGTTGGCCGACCCAAGGGAAAGGGTAGGTGGTGGTGAGGCAAATGGTAAAACCAAGGTTGGGCCTTGCTGGAGGAGTTTTATTCAAAGCGAACTGTCAAGGGGGTCCCATAAATCGCCCGACCGCGTAAGGAACGCAAAATCCGGGAACATAACATCAGTATGACGGAAACTAGGGCGGCAAGAGTGGAACAAAACACCAGGCAAAAGGCCGAGTCTTCCACCCTTTACCAAGTATATAGATGCATTAATAATATAAGAGATATTGTGATATCCCAACCAAAATCCTGTCCACCATGGAGCAATCTTCAACTTCACCTGCAACTAACAACACTATAAGAGGGCTGAGCAAAAGCGGTAACATAGCCAAACAACGGTTTGCATAGGAAAGGTGTCAAAGGTTAGAGGTTCATGGCAATATGGGAGGCTTGATGAGCATAAGATAGGTAACGCAGCAAAGCGATAGAACGAAGCAACTAGCATAGCAATGATAGTAGTGAGATCCAGGGTAGCGGTCATCTTGCCTGAAATCCCGCAAGGAAGAAGAACGAGTCCATGAAGAAGACGAGCGGATGAAGCCGAACCAAGCGTAGACGAACGAATCCTCACGATCGTAACGAAACGGGAACTATCGAGAAGAAGCACACAACAAGGTAAACACACCACACGTGGACAAGGCATGATGCACAACAAGCATGATGCATGACAAGGCTAAATGAAGCTACTCATGGCAAGAGATGATGCAAACAAGAGCAACACATCAAGGCAAGTTTAAATGAGGCCGGGAACTACATATAACAATTCCGGTAAGTCCTCATATGCATATTTCGAAATTGGTCCAGATCTGAATAAACCTTATGTTCAAGTAGTTAAACAGCAAGTTAAGATGCACCAAGATGATCTACACGAGATTCTAGTCAAGTTACATATAAAGTTCATTTAGTTCGGAGCTACGACCTAGAAGATATGAGCAAAACAAGTTAAACATGGCATTGATGCAAAATTTATTCAAACATCAAGCAAACACACCAAAACAAGAATGCAACAAGATAATATGAAACTACAAGCAAAATCAAGCAAGTTTCATATAGAGCACACTCAAAACGGAGCAACGGTTCAACACACACACATGAAACAAGTCATAGCAATAATCTGTCCAAAACAGCAACTAGGCATATTGCAAGGATCAAAACAACATGCTACAGGACCTCAACATGAAAACAAAAGACAAGGGCATGATGTACAGATAAAGCATTACGAAACATGAACACTGAGCTAACTCCAGAAATCACTAGAACATGCTCAAACACACATGGTAAGATTGCAAATAATAACAATTCAGACTTTGCAGATATTAACATCAGGTTGCGATGTTCAGAGCTATCAAACAACATGTTACAGGAACTTAACATGGCAAACAAAGGCATGGCATGAATCTACTAAATGCATAGAACAACAGTCCCTTACTGACCATGAGCCAAAAAGGACCAGAAAATATGATGGCACCCACGTAAACATAGCAAGTTATAATACAGATTCATACATGGCAGAAACAGAATTATGAAGGCATGTAGATGAGCTTGTGCAACTCACTACAGAGCAATACATGGCATGGCAAGGCAATCAACAGTAAGAAGACATATTTGTGCAGCTAAACATGGCAAGAGCAAGTTCATAGCATGCAAGGATCAACTACAACAACCTTGGCAAAATTGAATAACATGTAAACAATCTGCCAGGAAACATTTTGAAGCAAAAGTAGAGCACGAAAATGACATGCTAGACTACTCCATAATTGCAACCAAGAGCAGGGATGGATAGAGCATAACCATATGTTCAAAACATCCTTACTGAAGTATCTCAAAATATGCATGGATCTCTCTGTAGCATCAAGTTTACATGGCATCAAAATAACAGCAGAACAGGGACTAAAATCAGCAATATCACGAAGCCTAGTTTGCATGCTTGTGCTAGTCACCACATTGATCACAAAAATACATGGTAAGCACCTATGTAAAGAATACATAGCATAGATCAAAACACATGTAGACATCAACCTCATAGGATGCACACATCAATTATGGAAAAAATGACAAAAGAGCTCGTTCTGTTAACAGATAGCAGAAAACATTATGAAGCACTCTTGCAATGATGATTCAGGCATCAAGATGAGCTCAAATGAATATGATGCAATCGAATGAAATGAAGTACTCGTTGAGACGAACAACTTGACATATTACACGTGCGAAACGGGGCTACGGATGCAGAGATATGACATGACAAACATGGCATGATAATGTGCAAATTTCGGGGACTTGGTCATTTTTCATAAAAAAACAGGACGAGCGTGATATAGTCAAAGTGTGCACGGGGCAGGGGAAAGAGGGTTTCTCACCCATTGGGCTGAGCCCAGAAGTGGAGAGGCCGGGGCAGGCCAGGCGCTGGGCTGGTCTGGCTGGGCCTCACGGGGAGCTGGGCTGGGGCCCACGCGGGGGTCGAGCGGGGTTGAGGCGTCGTCCTCCCCGTTCCTGAGCGGGGACAAGGCAGAGGCGGCGGCAGCAGGTGGGCGGCGGCTCCGGCGCTACTCCTGCGAGCGGAGGAAGCCGGGAACGGGGCAACATGGCCGGGAACGGGCAGATCCCGGTCGGATCTGGCTGCGGCGGTGGAGCACGGTGAGCTAGGGGCGGCGCGGCGCGGGTACCTGCGGGGAAGAGAGAGAGAGAGTTGAGATCTGAGAGAGAGAGGGAAAAACGAAGGAGGACGGGGAGAGAGGAGGCAGGATCGGCCTGGTTGATCGCCGGCGACGATGCTGTGAGGTGGCGGGGTCGGGTGTTCCTGCTCCGGCGAGGCCCCTGGTGGCCGGAGCGCAAGGATGATGCGGCGGCGAGGGGATCGAGCGAGGGAGCGGGCAAGCGGGCGAGGGGGCCAAGGGCGCACGGGGTCGGGCCCAGTCGCGGCCCGTGGCGGGCTCCCCATGGGCTTCGCGGGCCGCGGCGGTGGATGCTGGTTGGGGG